>NC_141607.1:30998610-31205048 GCF_047967505.1 Dipteris shenzhenensis | reverse complement strand
TTTAGGACCTCGAGTCGTGTTCCGGTGAGAGACGTAGGCTTAAGTGTGGTAAGCAAACAAAGTGCAAGCATGTGTAAAAGGCACGTAAACCATCTTTGTTGAGGTAATGAAGGCTTTTGCCTTCATTGGGGGTTGTAGAGTTTAGGAGGAGTTTAAGGGTTCAGAAGGAGGTTCCAGGGTTTAGAAAGAGTTCCAAGGTTTAGAAGGAGTCCAGGGTTAGAAGGAGGATCCAAGGTTCAGAGTAGAGGACATCGTGGAGAACTCATCTCCCTCATAGATCATGGAGTTTAAGGGTTTAGGAAAGCATAGGAGTGGGAGAGAAAGAAGGTGTAAGAGCATGGGTGAAAGAAGAGAGAGGAGGAAGGAGGAGGAGGGAAGAGGAGGAGGGAGGGGAGGAGAGAGGAGGAGGAGGAGGAGGAGGAGGAGGAGGAGGAGGAGGAGGGAGGAGGAGGAGGAAGGAGGAGGAGGGAGGAGGAGAGGGAGAGGGGGGGTTGCAGGGTTGGAGGAGAGGGGAGAAGGGTTGCAAGGTTAGGACATGCTTTTGGACGTGCAGTGCAAGGAAGCATGGACACTTGAGACAAATGCTTGGAATACCAAAGTAGACTCAACACAATGCCCCAAAGAGTGTGGGCTTCATTCCATTATGGGGTATTTATACAAGTTGGAGAGATTCTCTCTCTGCATGTAACACAAAGTCGTATCACAAAGTTGTAACACAAAGTTGTATCACAAAGTTGTAACACAAAGTTGTAACACATTCTCTCTCTACATGTAGAAGTTGTAACACAAAGTTGTAACACAAAGTTGTTACACAAAGTTGTTACACAAAGTTGTTACACAAAGTTGTAACACAAAGTTGTAACACAAAGTTGTGTCATAGCCCGTAAGTACTCCTTTAAGAAGATTACATCAAAGAGCTTGGGACGGCGCCAATCAGGTGTTGGTGGATCCAATTCGCTAATCCAATCTTCACTTATTTGATGCTGACGAAGGTTGGTAGGAAAGTTACCCAGGGTCCATCCACCGCGAGTTTTCATATCAGGATATTTGCTCCAAATTCATTGATGGGGTTACTGGGAAGTGGTATCTCATCAAAATCATACCCATCATTGGAACTTGGCATGGGTGTACGAATTGGATTATCTGGATCCTGATATTCAAAATCAAATACTGCATCATTTTTTGCTGATGGAAGCACCAGAAGTGTCGGAGGTGATGACAGGACCGGGAGAGAATCAGAGGACATGGGGGAGAAATATGGCTGAGTGATAGTGGCAAAAGGGGGAGCAGAGGGGAGGGGGGAAGAAATGGGCAAATGGTTTGAGCAGCTGGTAATCCTCAAGGGTAGGATTAGCAAGGGAGGGAAAAAGCTAGGTGTGAGGGGCTCGTAAGTTTGTGACTGTTGGGTAAGTTGAAAATGGTGAGAGGCATGAGCAAAGAGACGATGGAGGGAATAGATGTTAGGATGGAGCTCGGGGAAGGTTAAGAGGGTGGTAGCAGCAAGGGGAAGTGAGGTTATGATGTTGGCCGAAAGAGTGGTTAGATATGGGAAGTTGGATGTGAGATAGGCCTTGTCATCTTCCGACACTTCTTTTTGCTGGTGCGATGGGATGATCAGCTGCATGGGTTGGATGGTCGGTTATGTCGTGCCTTGCAAATAATAGGGATGGCCTTTGTAGCAATGGCAATAAACTTGCAATAACCCTGAGGGGAGGACTACCCATGAGGTAGACATATGCAATGAAAGCATCCGTCCTGAGTGTTATAAACCCGGCATGTGTAGACAGGCATAAGATATTCTTCTCATCTTCAGACAAGTCTTGACAAATTATGCGCAGGGTTTTAATCCCGATTGATCGTTTCCAGTTGATTGTTGGATGAGCAGATATGATCCTGATTTGGAGTTTGTTCCATTGGATAAGCACGCGTGTGTTGAGGTGATCTTCCACTTGTAGAGCAGCCACAAGCTCTTCGTACACCACGGTTGTGACCACGGTTGTGCATTGTAGTGGGGCGTCATTGGTGTTGTCTTCCAATTCCTCATTGTTGTGCACTAGCAATTAGAGTTCAAGCTTGGAGATGGCTATTTTTTGGGAGTGCATCTCATTCATTTTTTCTTTGTACTGATGGTAGATGGTTGTGTATGCCTCCTTAAGCTTTTTCATTTGCAAGGTGACCTTTGCCTGTTGAGGAATGTCTTCAGTGGTATTGGACCATTGGTCCAAGACCTGGGCTTGTGAAGTGCTGGCCTCTTGAACAGTAGCAAGTTGGTCTTTTTAAGAGTCGGCATTCCCTTGTAAGCTCATCAATGCTAAAGGCACGTACTGCAAAAGATTGTTTCATGTCTTCAAGCTTGTCTTTGCAATCCTGGAGCTCTTCTTCTTTGTGAATGAGAGTGAGTCGAGCTTGTGCCACTACCTCTGTTTGTTGCGCATGTGCAGATGTTAGGGAGTTATAGGAGGTCTGTAGATTGCCATTGCTTCTACTGCCGCAGTCAGCTGTGTTTGACTTTGGTGGAGGTTGGAGGTCACATCCCTTACGGCCTTCTCTTGAGCTTGGAGAGCCTGGTTCATGCACACTTCTTCTACCTCCTTCTCATCTATCTGTGCCCGAAGTGCTTTGACCTCTATGGCGATTGCCTGGAATTGGTCTTCGATTTCTGATGCCGTCTGCCTTTCCAATTCTCTTGCATATGCTTCCTTGGCCAAGCTAGTGAAGAGTTCTGACATTTGGATCATTTGGCTAGCTTGATGTTGGAGAATGACAGACGGTGAGGAGGTCTGGTGATATTGCTGATACAATTGGTGCCCATGTAGCCATCCCGATGATTTTGTAGTACTTGGGGGAGGTTGTTCCAATGGCATTTCAGTCCCTTGTGTACAATAGTCATACTACTGATCTAGAACTAGCTGTCCTTGGGGCTCATCGACTGGCATGGCGTCGATGGGTGGTTCGAGTGCTGATGTGGTCTCAAGCTCTGGTGCTGATCTTTCCTCAGGTTTGGGTGCCAACCTTGTCTCGAGCTCGGGTTGGTGCTATTGGTGGAGACTTAGTGGTTGCAGTTGTGCACCGAGCTGTAGCATTTCCTGGGGCAATTCCGCAATCTTGCTCTCCAGAATAGGTACTTCTGTTAAGGCATCTGTACTTATCAATGTGATAGCTAGAGCAGTTGATGACGGCTCCCATACTAGTGAGAAGGGTATGTCCAACTCCTCAATTGGCTTTGGAGACTGGGGCAGAGTCATTTCTCTTTCTTGTAGTTCTTTTTGATGATTATAGCCAATAAGTGTGGAATTTTACATTTCTGGCTTGAAGAACCATCGAGTTTTTTGGTAAAGAAAATGACGAAGTGTTGGAGTCTTGTTTTAGCTTCCTACTCAGCAAAACAAATGTGTGGAGTGGAAGGGAGCATTCCTTGCCGTACTTTATTCCCAGGATTGTGGATAGAAATTGTGCTGCTTCCTTGAGGCGAGGGTCAAGGATTGTGTGAAGCAAATATGCCATCTCTATGGATCAATGTACCCTTGGTGAGGAGAGACTGTACTTCGATAAACTTTGCATCAGCAGACCGTTTGGTATTGGCCACCTTGTTTTGGTAGTGAGAAAGCCCTTTGAATGACCGTACTGTCGAGGATAATGTTCAGTGGGCTCTGCTGTACACAGTGATTGTACCGTACTTGCCATCCTTTGCATTGCTGGAGTAGTAAGAGTAGAGAAAGTCCTTGATGTAGGTGGTCATGATAGGACTATCCTCCAAGGATTTGAGGCTCTCATGCAAATTGCCTAAACCCCGTTGCTCTAAGTAAGATGTTGCTTCCTGGGAAAGAGCATAAGTTGATGTGGGTGGCCAGACAAGTTCCAATGATTGGGCCTTGTTAACGGTTGTGTAGGCCGGCTGTGACTGGGGTGGCATTTGTTCTGCTTGGTCATGCACTGAATCTTCTTCGGAGCTATCGCTTTGGACCACGAATGCCTGTGGTCTCCGTGGTTGAGAGGATGTAGATGGCTGCGAACTCTGGAGGGGGTCCCGTGGTTGAGGCGGTGGGCTCTTTCTGCGCATCCTCTTTAGTGGCGGCATCTTTCCTGAACCTGCATCCATGTACATGTAGTGTACCATTGATCACTAAATTGATGATTGGCATGCCTGTATGACCTTTCTGTGTGTGTGTGGGAGAGAGATCCTTTTTTTTTGTTATACATCCTTTGAGAGTGTGGAATGAAAGTGTGTGGTACAATTATTCATGCAATCATCTATGTGTCTAAGCGAAAGCGTGTGAGTGCATGTGACCTAATAGCTAAGTAGGGACTAACTATATGCTTTTTTGCTGGGATTTTTATAGGGCAGCTAGAACTCATCATCACTTCTGAGCTCTAGGTAAAATCGATTGATGCTACCTATATGTGCGAAGACGTACATATGCAAGTGAGTGCTCGTGATACAATCTAATCCTAACTAAGGAAGACTTGGTTTCCCAAATCTTCGTTTTTGTTGGGGATGGCTCGCGTGTTGATGTAGTAGCGCTTCAGTCGGCTCCCGTTTATTATTGTGTTGAATTGGACTCCATCTAGTGTTTCAAGTAGCACAGCTCCGATGGGATTCAGCTTTCGTACTCGGTAGGGGTCCTTGACCTAGATACTTCAGTTTTCCCTTGTGTACTTTGGCATTGTATAACAAGACTAAGTCGCCTTCCTTGATGTCTTTAGCTTTCAGATTCCTGTCAAACCATGCCTTTCTTCGACGTTTTTCTGTTGTCATGGCATGATAAGCGACTAGTCTTATCTCTGTATGCTTTTCCAACTGACAGAGCCTTTCTTTCAAGGACTCATGATCACCCATGCATTCCTACTGCGATGCATAGACTTGGTATTACAAATTCGAGTGGGACCAGTACGGCTTCAAGGCCGTACACCAATTGAAAAGGTGTGTTCCCTGTACTGACCTTGAATGTGGTTCTGTATGCCCATAAGGCTGCATTCAGTTTCTCTGCCCAATCAGAATGCTGTGGTTCTACTACCTTGGTGAGGATATTGCATATGATTTTGTTTGTGGATTCTTAGTCCATTCCCTTGGGGGGTAGTAGGGTGTGCTTTTTCTATGGATGACCATGAAGCCAGGACAAGAGTTCTTGGATACCTCATTGACAAAATGTGTGCCTCTATCTGACACAATTTCAATGGAGCATCCGAATCGGGTGATCACATGTTCGTATAAGAATCTTGCTGTGCTTTTGGCATGTGCTTTTGGCATCTGCCTTTCTGACTACTTTAGCCTCAACCCATTTTATAAAGTAATCAGTGGCCACAATGATGTAGCATGCCTGTGTTCCTTTTGCTGCTGGATGTATGGGACCCACATAGTCAATCCTAGCCTCAACCCATTTTATAAAGTAATCAGTGGCCACAATGATGTAGCATGCCTGTGTTCCTTTTGCTGCTGGATGTATGGGACCCACATAGTCAATCCCCCATTTTTCAAATGGTTGTTGTGCAACAACTGTTGTTAGGGGATTGAAGTCTTTGTGTTGTGGTTTAATAGTCCGTTGGCATACATCACAGCCTTTTACATATTCGTAGGCATCTGCCCACAGTGTTGGCCACCAGTAGCCTGCGAGGAGAACTTTTCTTGCTGTGGCTTGCTGTGGCTTCCCCTTGGAAGTGTCCTCCTGCAATGCCTTCATGGACTTCACTCAGGATTGGCAGGATCTCATGAGGCATTACACATCTTAATATCTGGTCCTTGCCCATCTTGTACAGTTGTCCTACAATGAGTTGATAGGGTGCAGCCTTTAGAATCAATTTTCTGGCATCTACTACTTTCATGTCAGGGGGTGGTCTTCCTGCCATCAAGTACCCAATGATATCTCCACACCATTCTGGAACAGCATCTATTTGAAATAGTGTGGCATCTGGTAAGTCGTCTTCTACTCCAGTGGCTTCTTCTCCTGTCTTGACTCGAGACATGTGATCGGCAATGTAGTGTTGGGCACCTTTGCGGACCACAATTTTGAAGTTGAATTCTTGCAGCAAGAGGAGCCATCTGGTTATTCTTCCTGTGGTACACGGACGGTTCACAAGATATAGCAATGCTTGATGGTCGGTGTAGAAGACAAAATCATTTGCAAGTAGATAGTGCCGAAATTTCTTTACACTATACACCATTGCTAGGGCTTCTCTTTCTGTGGTTGTATAGTTGATCTCTGCATCATTGAGTTGTCGACTGGCGAAGTAGACGGGGTAGTCTTTCTTATGTTCACCAGGTTGACAAAGCACACTCCCAATTGCATACTTGGATCCATCAGTATGAACATGAAAATCAATATCCCAATCGGGAGATATAAGGATGGGTGCTGTGATTAGGTGCCATTTTAAAAGCTCAAAGGCTTGGTCGCACTCTTCGGTCCATAAGAACTCCACTAATAATTTGTAAAGTGGTCTAGCTATCATGGCATACCGCAATATAAATCTTCTATAATAGCCGGCATGTCCCATAAAGACCTGTACACCTTTGGAATTTGTAGGAGGAGGCAATTCCATGATGATTTTGATTTTGTCCATGTCAGTTGCAATCCCATGTTGAGAGACGATGTGTCCCAAAAGAGTCCCAAAACAACTCCGTGGGTGACCATGAACTGGCATTTTGTTGGATTTAGGAAGATGCCATACTCCCTGCATTTGATTAGTACTTCTTCCAGACATTTGAAGTGGTCTTGTTTGGTTGAATGGATGCACAAATCATCCAAGAACACCTGTAAAAACTTATTCAAAAATGACTTGAAAGCTGTGAACATGACTCGCTGGAATGTGGCTGGGGCATTACAAAGGCCAAATGGCATGACTCTATATGCAAAAATACCCCATTCTGTAGCAAATGCTGTTTTTGATTGGTCTTGAGGTGCAATTTGCACTTGGTTATAGCCACTGAAGCCATCCAAGAAGCTATATATTTCGGATCCTGCCACCTTTTCCAACACTGTTTCTGTTAAGGGTAGGGGGTAGTGATCCCTAATTGTGGCGGCATTCACATTTTTCAAGTTTACGCATACTCTGAGCTTCTTGTTGTGTTTAGGCACAATGACAATGGGTGAAACCCAATCAGTGTGCTCTATCTCGTAGATGAATCCGGCATCTAGGAGTTTTTCCAGCTCGTCATAAACCATGGCGCCATATTTAGGATTTGTGCGATAAGGTCCACATACCTTAGGGCGAGCACCTTCCCTTTATAGGGATCATGTGAACTGCCACTTCTAGTGAAATTCCTTTCATCTCTTTGTATGACCATGCTAGGCAGTCACGGTATTCCATTAGGAGGTCTTTGAGTTTGATTTCATCTTCTTGACGGAGCTGTTTCCCAATGAAAACCAACTTTTCTTCCTCCCCTTCAAGGGCGAGGTTTATTGTGTGTGTTTTTGCCGGTCCCTCATAGATTGGAGTTTCTCCAATGCTATCGGTTTCTTGAACTTCAGATTCTCTGATTGGTCTTGGCATTGCTATTGGTGCACTGCCACTTGTATAATTCTTAAAGTATTCCGGCACTTCTCGAAGATCGGCCTCTGATGGGGTTGAACTAGCCTGACATGTGTCATGTGTACTGGGTGGCATAGTTGCATTTAGTAATTTGTTAGGCTCTTCTTTTCTTTCTTTTTCTGAAGTCTCTTGATCGAGCTTCATCCGCACATGTGGCTTATATTTCGGAAACTTCTTACGTTGGGAACTGTGAGGTAACTTTTCCACTAGTAAGGTGTTTCCAAGTAAGGGTTCATGTGCTGCACATACTCCTTCCAGTCCCTCAGGGGACCATTCAAGAGGTGGTGGTTTTGATTTTGAGGGAACTGCCTTTGCAAGGTACAATTCGACAATCCTTGTTTGGACTCGTTCGAATTCATTGAAGTGCTCGGCCTTGGCTTTTCTGCGATTTCCTCCTGCAGCTTTCTTGCGAGATCTTCTGCTGTTATTCAACTGTGGAGGTTCACTTTTGGGAGCTCAACTGCCATTAGGGCATGCAAAATGGCTAGGTCATTATCAAAGATTTGATCTTCAATTGCAGCATTCGCAGCCTCTGTTTCAAGGTCCCAAGGAAATCTGAGTCATCATTGGTATGGGTACCTTCTTCAGGTTCATTATCCCATTCGAGGTCAGCCATAAAGAATGGCATCTCTAGATCGATGGATCTTCATGTGTCGGTGGAGGATCGACCTGTAGTGCATTAACATCTATCTGTGAGAAGATGGGGTCTAATGAATGGCAGTTGTCGATGGTTGCCAATGTTTGTATCCAGGTATTGACATTGCTTTGTGAGTCACCTGCTATGGCATGCTGTTGCAAGGGAGCTGATTTGCTTGAGATTGTCGTGGAAGATGTGTCATTCAATGCTCTAGGAACAATTGGTTTAATAGCTCCTATCCCCACATTCACTCGGACTGCAGTGTCTCGATTCTAGATTGTCAATCTATCAGTTCCCCAGTCATGGAGGACTGATGCTTCCTGTAACCAAGGACGTCACAGTAAGATTTGATAGGATTTTTGGGGAGATCCAAGATTGTGAATGAAGGGAAAAGCGGACTCCTGCGATCTTTGTGGACACGCCATTCACTATTCCCAAGGGTTTAGCCCATGAATCATCGGCAAGGCGTATGTTGAAATTAGCCTTTTGCATTGGTGGGAGACCCCCATTCTTCGTAGAGCTCCTTTGATAGGACATTGACACCTGCTCCACCATCCACTATGGCTTGGACTTCATTATATGCCTTGTGGATCAAAGGCACAGTGATGTTGCGTATGTCATCTCTCTCACCCATCCGCACAAGGATATCTTCAATGACGTTCATAGGTGGAGGGGGATTTGCGAGTTCAATCCATCCTTTGAAACTCTCCCAGAGATTGGGACAATTCCGTAAGAGGATTCCGATGGGATTGACACAGGGCAACTCAGGATGCTAGAGAGTGCAGCTCCTTCAAGTTGACGTGGCGGTACATTCTGTTGTGGAGTCTATTGTTGGAACAAAGGCTCGAGTACAGTATCAATACTTTGTGGGGCCAAGTCATGGATTGGGTCTTGAGCTTGTTTTTGAGCCTCAAATTGAGCTTGTTCATTTTGGACCCATTGCTGAAGTACTTGAAAACGAGCCTTCTCCACCTCTTTCATTCGGGAATGGAGCTTCTTGTATTCGAGGCTCGGGAGTTGATGTGGATGAGCTCGGCTGCTCATGCTTGGCAGAGGTGGAGGCACTTGTGCTTTCTTTCTCAGAATTCGCTTCGGTTGGATTGGAATGATAGGGTCCTTCGTGGCCTCTTTCTGGGGACGAGCATTTTCTGAGCGAATCTTCCGAGCGTCCGAGCGAAGGAAAAAAAAAGCTTCCAACTATGCATAAATATGGCAAAAATCGATCAGAAGAAAACATAGTTTCACTTAGAAATATGCAAAGTATTATAGCAATGCCTATTTTATACAAAAATCTTTAGGTGAATCTGCAGAAATGGTGAGAGCATAATGGGATGGCTTTTGAAGAAACCCACATGTAGAGTAGACTTCTCTATGAAAATTCCCTTATGATCCTTCTTACAACTTTTACTTAATAGGGGGTGACATTGAAACCCTCTCTCAACCTATCTTCATGAAAGAGTTTCTTCAAAGAAAACTCATTGAAGCAAGCCATCCAGGTAGTTTCACCAGCGAAACCCCTTTGAAGCAAGTCTCCCAAGGTAGTTTCGCTGGCGAAACTACCTTGGACAGCACTTTTAAAAGACATAACTTTCATATCCAATGTCCAAATATAGTCTTCAGCACTCAAATTGATCGGAACACCCCATTTGAGCACATCTATGGAGTTATATTTTGGAAAATCTTTCATATATAGTATTAAATATTACATGTATTTTATGAGAGGTGATATATAAGCCCAAGTTAATACTTATTTATAGTAATTTAAACTTCTTTAGAAACATGTCCATAAATATGCTATAAAAACACTAAAAAGATATTGCCATATGATATAAATGTGTTAATAAGTAATATATATGCATAGTATTATACATTGAGAGTGATTATGAGGAATGTTTCTTAAAGGAATCAACACTTTTTAAAGGTAATAACAGGGGTACAAAGGGATGTCTCTAAATAAGAAAATTATGTTGTGTAAAAATGAATGAGTGACTAGTCTGTATATTTTTATGATAAAGGGATCTAGTTCTAGTGAAAATAAAAGTGTAAAAACCATGTTTCCTAAAGAAAACATTTTAAAAATCTCTTGAAAAACATGCTCGGATAAACCTGCTCATAGGTTTTTGCTCGTAAAATTGACGCATCCGCCTCTTTCTGTTGGCGTGTAATTACATTGATAGGTTGTGACCTTAGACTTGCCGGACCCAGACTTTGATGGTCCACCCCAATGATGCCGATGGGGATGTCAGGCTTAACCTCTGTTTGTTCTGGGACCATATTTTTCATGGGACAATCCATACAGGCATGTCCTATGCCATAATCTCTGTAGAGTGGTTGGAAAGTGGCTGGGCTACCACGATGAGGGCACTCTGCGATGCTATGATTTTCTCCACAACCGTAACACTTGATTGGTGCTCGAAATGTGTTGGTTCGCACTTGATTTGCATAGACTGGTATTAGACCCTCTGCACCTTCTACATAGTACACTGGGTACTCTGCTTCATACTCAAATAGCGAGTCTACTTCCTCGGCTTGTAATTGATGTATGGGAACTGCCTGAGGAGCTGGATTTGGTGCTCTTGGATACGGTCATGGATTTGGATTCCTGAGTAGTTGTGGACTTGTGTCCGAATAGGAACAGGATTTAGCTCGGAGCTGGTGGTGCTTCTGCAAGTGCCGGTTGCCTGTATACTGGCATGGGTGCCGCTTGGTATTGTGGTGGTCGAGGCGGATTGTTGCGCATGTTGAAGATGCAACTGTTCTCATCATGGCCGCCGACGACACAGATATGGCACCACAACCGTGGTGGTGGATTTGCTTCTGTAGTGATCCTTGCTCTTAGGACTGGGCATTCATTTGCTGTATGATTTGCCAAACAGTGTGGGCACCAGACATTTCTCGCCGTGGATATGTTTGAGTTGGCGGCTGAGACAAGTGGAGTTTTTGATCCATGGCCTGCATCATATCTTCTTTCAGCTTCAAGGTCATGGCCTCTAGGGGATCTTCAGTGGATGTTTCGGCAGTGTCCTTTGATTTACCTTTTTTCGAGCGTTTATCTCGTGTATTTGATCTGGCATCATCACTGCTAGTGTCTGAATCTATCATGCCATCTTCGATGTCAATGGTTGTCGCATGAGCAGCACTGAATGTTTCATAGCTACTTATCTTTTTCATATCCTTGCGGATTTTCTTTCGTAGACCTGCTATGAACCATGCCGTGAGGTACTTTGCATCTGGGTGTGGGTCACATTTGGCGATCAATCTCTTCATCTTTCCAGGTATGTGTTACATCTTCCTTCCGGCCTTGTTCGATCTTGCTGAGTTGGAGAGCGGGATCATCTTGTAGCCTCTCCGTTTGAAAGCGACGTTTGAATTCGGTTTGAAGTAGGTCCCATGTGGCACTTCTTCCATGAGAAGGTCGAGGTACCATTCTGACGCCTCATCAGTTAAGGCCATTGGAAACCAAGCCACCTTGGTTTCATGGGATTGATCACCACCTGCTCGACATGCGGCATGAAAATGCTGGAGGAAGCGAGCTGGGTCTCCCCTACCATTATATTTGGGAAGTTCCAGTTTTCCCAAGGGGCATCGGCCTTGATTGTTGTGATTTCGTCGATTGAAGAAGTTGTCAGCCTCTGCATCGAGCCCTCTGCATCGAGCTCGATATCCCCATCATGCTCATGACGGCGTCCAGCCATGTTGGGGCGTGGAGGAGTTAAAGGGAGTTGTTGAATCTCAGGAGGGGATTCGGGGTAGAGGATTGGCGGGGGCGGTTGTTGCAGTGGAGTTAGATGTGGATGGGGCAAGCGTTGGAGTCGAAGTCGTTGGCCCGAACGTAACTGCATGCAGATGGTGCATGATTTGCCAAGGGTGTCGCTACCCGAAGGGCGGTTGTGGATGTGGTGTTGTTAGGAGAGTTAGAGTGGTGTTAGTTTGTGTAGGGACCGTCATGTTAATAATGTGCCTAAGATTGTCCTACGTGTGTAGGGAAATGTGCCGGTGTAGACAGATCGTTAATCGGAGGTCACGGCGTGAAACTACGAATGAATTAATGCAAAATGAGGCCCACACGGGGGCACGAATGAACGTGTGCTAGGGGATGCCGAAATGGTGTGCAATGGGCTGGAAAAATACCTCGTAACGTGGTGTTTCCGTGTGTGAAATCTGGGTCTAAACGGGGTTCAGTTTGGGTCCCAAACGGATGAGTTTCGAGGGGTTAAAGGAGGGGTAAGGGGGGGTCCTAATTGTGGTGGGAAGGGACTTTAGGTCCAACTGAGGGGTTGAAACCAAGTCACTCTAGATCCTAGGTCTAACCTAGCCTAGTGAGGGTTAGACTAACCATAATTTAACTTAGTTAGTGTAACTAACTACAGTTAAGTTAACTGAGGTTAGGTTAAACTAACCGAACCAAAGGCAAAACTAACCTAGCCTAGGTTTCTGCTAACTAACCTAGCTTAACCTAATCTAACTGAGTTAGACTTACTAGCCTAGGGTTAACCAACTAACCTAGCCTAACCTAACCTAGGTTAACCAACTAACCTAATCGCAGTTAGTCACTAACCTGAGGTTAGTTTTAGGTTAGGTTTTTTTTTTTTTTTTTTGGTGCTGGGGGGCATCCGACGGCGGCGCCGGGGGGGGTGTTGCAAGGGGGAATGGCGCAGGGGGGTTGCACGCAGGGGGAAGGGGTGTGCGCAGGGGGTGAAGGGCGGGGGGGAGACAGGGGTGAGGGTTGGAGAGCGGGGTCGGGGTGCGCGGGGCGGGGGGTGAGCGATGGAGAGCGGGGGGTGAGGGATGGGGGTTGAGGGACGAGGGAGAACGGGGGGTGAGGGGTGAGGGGGAACGGAGAGCGGGGGGTGAGGGAGTTGCGAGGGTGACGGGGTCGACGGGGGAGGGCGGGGGGTGGCACGGGCGGGGGGCGGGGGTTGTGAGCGGAGGTGGGGCGGGGGGTGGCACGGACGGGAGGCGGGGGGTTTGGGCGGCGGGTAGCGGGGCGGGGCGGGCGGGTAGAGTGGCGAGCGGGCGCCGCCGCTGGCGGCTTGGCCTGGCGGCTTGGCCACTGGCGGGGCGGGGTGGGGGAGTGGGGTGAGCGGGGGCGGTTAGAGAGAGGGGGCGGGGCGGCACTGCGTGCGCCGCCGTGGGGCGGGGGGTGGGGGGTTAGAGAGAGGGGGCGAGCGGCGCTGTGTGCACCGCCGCGGGGCGAGGGGTGGGGGTTTAGAGAGACGGGGCGGGGCGGGGGGTGGGCGAGGGCGTGGGAGGTGGGGTGGGTCGTAGAGAGGGGGGTTTACAGAGAGGGGTGGTAAGGGTGAGGGGGTAAGGGGGAGAGAGAGGAGAGGGGGGGTAGGGTGGGGGGTGGAGGGGCAGGCGTAAGGGGGGAGAGAATGAGGGGGAGAGAGGAGAGAGTGAGAGAGAGAGAGGGGGTGGGGGAGAGAACGAGGGGGAGAGAGGAGAGAGTGAGAGAGAGAGGGGTGGGAGAGAGAACGAGGGGGAGAGAGGAGAGAGTGAGGGGGGAAGGTGGAGAGAGAGAAGAGAGAGAGAGAGGGGAAAAGGGGGAGAGAGCAGAGAGAAAGGAGAGAGAAGGTGGAGGGAGAGAGAGAGAAAGAGAGAGAAAGGGGGAGGGAGGAGGAGAAGAAGGAGAGAGAAGGTGGAGGGAGAGAGAGAGAGAAAGAGAGGGGAAAAGGGGGAGAGAGGAAGGTGGAGATGAAGGCGGAGGGGGAGGGGGGAGGTGGTGGTGGAGGGGGAGGGGGAGAGGGGGAGGTGGAGATGAAGGGGGAGGGGGAGGGGGGGAGGTGGTGGTGGAGGGGGAGGGGGAGAGGGGAGGTGGAGGTGGAGGGGGAGGGGAGAGGGGTGGGGTGGAGATGAAGGGGGAGGGGGAGGTGGAAATGGAGGGGGAGGGGGAGGGGGGAGGTGGTGGTGGTGGTGGAGATGGAGGGGGAGGGGGAGGTGGAGATGAAGGGGGAGGGGGAGGTGATGGTGGAGATGGAGTGGGAGGGGGGAGGTGTAAAAAAGAGCAAAAAACTTGAAAGACGGAAATCAAAAAGCAAGGAGAAGTGGTCACCTGAACGCTTTCCAAGTCTTTCTCGATGTAATGGGATTGTTGCAGAACAATGGACTGTGGGTGGAAGGCTAGGTCATCGCTGCGATGTCACTTACATTGCGAGGATAGGAGTAAGGGGGTGGTCGATGGAGGGGGAGGAGTGTCTTGCGTGGGGCTCGAAATGAAGAAGAGAATGGAGGCAAAAAGTGAAAGATGAAGAATGAGGGGGGTGGAGTAGGTTTTTATAGGATTGGATTTTAGGTTTAGGGTTTAACCCTAAACTCTTCCCGAGCC
Source organism: Dipteris shenzhenensis (assembly GCF_047967505.1). Classification (NCBI taxonomy): domain Eukaryota; kingdom Viridiplantae; phylum Streptophyta; class Polypodiopsida; order Gleicheniales; family Dipteridaceae; genus Dipteris; species Dipteris shenzhenensis. The sequence continues at coordinate 31,190,562 of NC_141607.1, read as the reverse complement.
ATAACTCTTTATGGAGAGCTCGGTTTGCTTTTCTGTAAAAAGGTAAAATGATCGAAATTGAAAGCTCTACGCATCCGTGTCCACTACCTAGCCTGGGGGACGAGCATTTTCTGAGCGAAATCGTCCGAGCATCCGAGCGAAGGAAAAAAAAAGCTTCCAGCTATGCATAAATATGGCAAAAATCGATCAAAAGAAAACATAGTTTCACTTAGAAATATGCAAAGTATTATAGCAATGCCTATTTTATACAAAAATCTTTAGGTGAATCTTTAGGAGTGGTGAGAGCATAATGGGATGGCTTTTGAAGAAACCCACATGTAGAGTAGACTTCTCTATGAAAATTCCCTTATGATCCTTCTTACAACTTTTACTTAATAGGGGGTGACATTGAAAACCCTCTCTCAACCTATCTTCATGAAAGGTTTTCTTCAAAGAAAACTCATTGAAGCAAGCCATCCAGGTAGTTTCGCTAGCGAAACCCCTTTGAAGCAGGTCTCCCAAGGTAGTTTCGCTGGCGAAACTACCTTGGACAGCACTTTTAAAAGTGACATAACTTTCATATCCAATGTCCAAATATAATCATTCAACCACTCAAATTGATTGGAACAGCCCTTTGAGCACATCTATGGAGTTATATTTTGGAAAATCTTGCATATATAGTATTAAATATTACATGTATTTTATGAGAGTGATATATAAGCCCAAGTTAATACTTATTTATAGTACTTTAAACTTCTTTAGAAACATGTCCATAAATATCTTGTTATTTATGCTATAAAAACACTAAAAAGATATTGCCATATGATATAAATGTGTTAATAAGTAATTATCTATGCATAGTATTATTACATTGAGAGTGATTATGAGGGATGTTTCTTAAAGGAATCAACACTTTTTTAAGGTAATAACAGGGGTACAAAGGGATGTCTCTAAATAAGAAATTTATGTTGTGTAAAAATGAATGAGTGACTAGTCTGTATATTTTTATGATAAAGAGATCTAGTTCTAGTGAAAGTAAAAGTGTAAAAACCATATTTCCTAAAGAAATACATTTTTTTAAATCTCTTGAAAAACACGCTCGGAAAAACCTGCTCATATGTTTTTGCTCGTAAAATTGACGCATCCCCTAGCCTGATTGTATTATCATGTGGCTTCTATTTAAGAAATTAAGAAAATTTCTTAAGGTAGTAACCCAAAGTTGATGTTTGGGGTTAGAATTGGGAAAAAAAAATTTACTCTCCTTGCCCTTGAGTGTTATGTTCGGAAAAGTTCAAAGTAGTGGCTTGTTTTACACATACGAAGCGCTAGTCTCCCTGGCAGCGGCACCAAATGTTGGCTCTTTCCTACTGCTTTCGTAGGAAGAGCTGGGTTTTCTATGTTTGCAGGGTTTCGAGGCTTTTTGTCAACTACAGATATATTGGGATTGTCGGTTGTAGTATATGTGTAGCTTAGGACCTCGAGTCGTGTCCCGGTGAGAGGCGTAGGCTTAAGTGTGGTAAGCAAACAAAGTGCAAGCATGTGTAAAAGGCACGTAAACCATCTTTGTTGAGGTAATGAAGGCTTTTGCCTTCATTGGGGGTTGTAGGGTTTAGGAGGAGTTTAAGGGTTCAGAAGGAGGTTCTAGGGTTTAGAAAGAGCTCCAAGGTTTAGAAGGAGTCCAGGGTTAGAAGGAGGATCCAAGGTTCAGAGTAGAGTACATGGTGGAGAACTCGTCTCCCTCGTAGATCATGGAGTTTAAGGGTTTAGGAAAGCATAGGAGTGGGAGAGGAAGAAGGTGTAAGAGCATGGGTAAAAGAAGAGAGAGGAGGAAGGAGGAGGAGGGAAGAGGAGGAGGGAGGGGGAGGAGAGAGGAGGAGGAGGAGGAGGAGGAGGAGGAGGAGGAGGAGGAGGGAGGAGGAGGAGAAGGAGGAAGGAGGAGGAGGGAGGAGGAGAGGGAGAGGGGGGGTTGCAGGGTTGGAGGAGAGGGGAGAAGGGTTGCAAGGTTAGGACATGCTTTTGGACGTGCAGTGCAAGGAAGCATGGACACTTGAGACAAATGCTTGGAATACCAAAGTAGACTCAACACAATGCCCCAAAGAGTATGGGCTTCATTCCATTATGGGGTATTTATACAAGTTGGAGAGCTTCTCTCTCTGCATGTAACACAAAGTCGTATCACAAAGTTGTAACACAAAGTTGTATCACAAAGTTGTAACACAAAGTTGTAACACATTCTCTCTCTACATGTAGAAGTTGTAACACAAAGTTGTAACACAAAGTTGTTACACAAAGTTGTAACACAAAGTTGTAACACAAAGTTGTGTCACATAGTCGTAACACAAAGTTGTAACACCTTCTCTTTCTTCATAAGTTCATGTTGGCACAGAGTCAACAAAGCTACAAGGCAAATACTTTTTAAAGACACATCTATGTGGAGTGTTAGTGCACGGATTTAAGTTTTTTGCAGACATATGGATTGATTCCTTGCATTTACACGATAGCAATCAAGTTGTAACATCCGTTATGAAGGCAATTCACAATGTACATGCAGAAAAAGGTCGCCTACCAGCAACTTTGAGAGTACAAGCAGACAATTGCAGACGAGAGATAAGAATGTACTCTTCTTTGCATTTTGCTCAATGCTAATCGCTCATAGAATCTTCAATGAGATTGAAGTTGGGTTTTTGTTGGTTGGGCACACACATGAGGATATCGATCAGGTATTTAGCACAGTTTCAAGAGAACTAAAGCACAAGCACATGGAGACAATGGACGACTTGATAAGAAAATGTGGGAGGCAAGTTGGTGGCCGTAAGGAAGGAACAATATGCTCAATGGTTGAGAGGATGTATGATTTGAAGAGCTTTATTCTACCTTTCATACAAAAAGGTGGTGATGCCCTGAGATTGGTCATAGCGCTCCACACTATTTTCGATTTTTCTTAAAGGATGAAAAACCAGTGATGCAATGGCAACACTATTCTCTTGATACAAAATGGGAACCTAAAGAACCTTACTCTCTCTTAACTTCAATCCCAAGCAAAGAAATGCATCCAACATGGGCTCCTATAAAAGAATTCAGCAAGAAATCCAAAGGTGAAATAGAAGGCTTAAAAGCTTTTATTGCATACAAAGAGGAAATGCTCTGGAGATTTCCTGATTGGAAGCCCTCTTGGAAGGAACACACTACTGTTGTAATTAGCAAGACCTACCAATTGATAAAGGACCTTGCAAAAATGCGAGAAGATGATATTAAGGCAGAACGGCCTTTATTTTGGCCAAATGTTGGTACTGACTTGCGTCCAGCATGTGGTCTCTTTGAAAATGAGTTTGAATTGTTGCTCCCACATCCATATTGTGGACCCAAGAAGAGAGAGTTCATGCCACAAATAGACATAGATGTCCATTGTTTTGTTGCAGTTCAACCATCGGATGATGAACATGAGAACGTGAAGTTTTGGGTTGCGAAAGTAGTTGACGTGAGCATGGATGACCGGGGGAGAGCTACAACATTTACAGTGGTATGGTATGAGCCAAGGGGTAGGAAGGAGAACCAAGATAACAGTACATTGTATAGTAGTTGTCTGAAAAAGGAATGGGTCCCAAACCATGAAGCAATTTCAAGACTTTCCACAGAGACAGTCATAGTATCCTGGAAATCAAGGTCAAAGAAAACAAAGAAGCACATGGGGTATGATGTAGAAGACAAAATAAAATTACCGCAACCAATTATTAAGCACATTACAGAGCTCACAAAGATGCTCGCCCGGGAGGAAGTAGAAGGAGATAGCGCAAATGAAGAATGCCCATGATAACACCATTCAAATATTAAGAAAGAGTGAAGGTGGTGGTGGTTGTCAGATGAGAGTGAATGAAGATGGCACCCAAGCGACAAGTGACGACAGAAAGGACATTCTGAACAAGCAAATGTTTGGATCGCTCATTTCTGTGATCATGATAGAAAAGGACATTCAAACAAGCAAATGTTTGGATCGCCCATTTGTACTAAACTCATTGTAAAGGAAAAATTAAATTATTGAAAAGGCCACAGGAGATCCTTTGTACAAAGACTCATCCAGAGCAATATTTGTTGTAAAACTTATGACATGATAATGTAAAATTGCAAGCATAGTTATTGCTATTTTTTGGAGTACAAAAGAGGCTTCCATCATGTCTCATGTCTATATAAACCTTTTAATTTCTTGAATATTCAAGAGTGTTATAGTTTTCTGCATTGAATGTAAAAAGAGTCTTACAGGTCTCTTATGTATACATTTTTAAAATGTTGTGAATCCTCAATAGCATGGTTTTTCATAGATTTAAACTAATAACTCGGATTTTTTATTTTAAGAATATGATTCTTATAAACAAGAAATACAAATTTAGGATTTAATACTAGTTTTTGCATTATTTGTACAACATTGTAGAGAGATATTTTGAAATGTCTTATGTGAAAATGATAGTGCCAGAAAGTAAACTTTTGATTCTCAAATGACAGTTTCATAAAGTAAACTTTTCATTTGGGAAGGATTTTAAGGAATAGTCCAAAAGTAGACATATGAGTCCAAAATTAATGAAATAAGTGTTGGTGGTGGAAATGGAGGGGGGGAGGTGGAAATGGGAGGGGGGGTGGTGGAAAGGGAGGGGGGGTATGTTGAGATATCGAGCTCCACTCGTGATATGCCAGGGTGACCGTTGTGCATTTATGTCACCGACTTGTTAGAGCTGTAGATGTGGTTGGTACACCACCCATGAATAATAGCTAGATGACAGCTATCCATATGTACTCTAGTTTGTGGCTCAGTTAGTATGCCACCTTAGTTAACTGAGTTTGGTTTGAGACCCACATATATGGTTCTTCTATTTCTTTATACTAGAGTTCTTTTGGCTCACACAACTAAGAAGAGGAAAACTGTTTTCAGCCTCCACCTTTGTGTGTATTCCCCCATTGTGTATGTGAGAAAGCCGCAAGTGAGACTCCTTTCTTCTCTCCCAGTATCTTCACATGGTATCAGAGCCTGGTTCGTGGTAAGGAGCTCAAGAAAGCAAACCAAGTTCGTGGTGTCCTAGTAACAGGACCAGTGTTGCTTTCCTTTTTTGAGTTTGGGAGCAAATCTCTATAGGTAGCACAGCCGGAAAGTGCAAGAGTGCATTGTCTCAGATTGAGACGCCCTTCACGGTGTGGTGAGAGGGCAATATATGCTACGGGATTAGGCAAAGCCCTTGGTGACTTTATTTTTCTGATTTGAGGCCATTTGAGGGCCCGTTTTGGTGGCAGAAGATTTCCACAGGCACTGAGAAAAAGGCCCTGTTTTTGCTGTGCGACCACTGCTCTGCAGATCGGTAAAAGTTGCCACAGAAATTGCATTGTATGCCTGTGTGCAAAGATACTGGGAGTTACAGAATCATCCTTATTGCCTGTTGATGCAAAATCGTCACTAGGAAGTGACTGTGTGGTCAAATACCACTTTCGTCAGTTTTGCAGATTTGCTCGTGTGAGGCAGAAGCTGTGTTTTTTGCAGTGTTTTGTAATGGCATCTGATTCTCTTTCACAGATTGTCACTGAAAAGCTTGACAAGAACAACTTCCAAGCATGGAAGTTTAGAATGACGAATTTCCTTATGGGAAAAGGCTATTGGGATTCATTACAGGAAATGAAGAAGAACCAATTCTTCCTAATGTTCCCAATCAACAGGAAATGCAGGCATTTAAAGGATGGCATGAGAGAACCAGAAAAGTTATGAACTGGCTATCTATCAGTATTTCGGATTTTATGATTGTGCATATTCAGGATGCAAGTACGCCAAAGGAGGCATGGGATACTTTGGCAAAAATGTACAGCACAAATACGCAAGCCAGGAAAATGCAGCTCAAGCAGGAGTTGCACAATGTGCAGAGAGAAAATATGAGCATCAATGACTACCACATGAAGGTGAAGAAAATTGCAGATGCACTTGCTTCCATTGGGTTGCTAGTGGAAGATGATGATTTAGTTTCTGTGAACTTAAATGGTCTAGGAAAGGATTATACACATTTCCGGACATCCATTGCCATCCGTGAAAAATTTCCTGATTTTGGAGAGTTGTTTGCTCTTCTAATTTCTGAAGAGCAGAGAAATGGTGCTACATCTTCTTCAGGAGGAACTTCAAAAAAACTGTCTTCTACTCAAACGCTTCTACTCAAACGCTGGAAGAGGTAGAGGCAGAGATAGAGCAGGCCGATCTGGAGGCCATGGTAGAAATTAGAATATGCAGCAAACTCAAGAAAACCAGTCCTAAGGAGGAGGACATGGTAACTCTAGAGGCAGGGGGAGTCAAAGAGGTCGTGGTGGATGGCAGAGAGGCCAAAATGCAAACAGCAATGTTGAATGCTACTACTGTGGTAAAATGGGTCATATGGCTAAAGACTACTACAAAAAGCAAAATGACATTATGAATGGAAAATTGTAGCAAGGAAATTATGCATCCTCTAGTAGACAGCGTGATGACATAAATGAGCATTTGTTTATGGTGCAACACATGACCAATTGTGTGACAAGTGCAGAAGAAAGCAATGATGTGTGGTATGTTGACTCAGGTGCATCAAACCACATGACAGGTCATGCAGAATGGATGCAGGATGCAAGGAAAATGGAAAGACTAGGATTTGTGGAGACTGGTGATGATACTAGACATCCTATTGTGCAGATTGGTAAAATTCCTTTGTCTATGTAGGATGGGAAAAAGAAATACCTGTCCGATGTATTTCATGTCCTGAATATCACCAAGATCCTGGTTTCTGTTGGTCAAATGGTTGAGCAGGGCTTGTAGGTCAGATTTAATCCTCATGGATGCTTTGTTGAGGATATGAAAGATAACGGTTGCTTGATAGCAAAAGGAAAGAAGAAGGGCAGGATGTTTATGTTGGATGCGGACATGCCTGAATTGAGTGCAGCAATGTTTGCACATGGGACCGGTGTAGTTGCAGATATTGATATCTGGCATAAACGCATTGGTCATGTTAATGTACAGTGACTTAAATCAATGTAGGCCCAAAATATTATTGCAGGATTGCCTAAATTCAAGGTTGTAGAAATGCCTAAGGTATGTGAAGCTTGTCAATTTAGAAAACAAGAAAGGAAACCATTTCCTAGACATGTTCAAGAGAGTAAGAAGCTATTGGAATTAATCCACTCTGATGTGTGGACTACTAAAGCTACATTTATTGGAGGCTATCATTATTTTGTCACTTTTATTGATAACTACAGTAGAAGAGTTTGGGTGCATTTTATGAAAAAGAAAAGTGAAGTGTTTGGGCATTTCAAAGCTTTTAAAGCTATGGTTGAAAAAGAAACAGGCCTGCAAATAAAATGCATAAGGTCAGATGGAGGGGGAGAGTACCTCTCAAATGAGTTTGCAAGGTTCGTGCAAGAGCATGGCATAAAGCAGCAATATTCATGCAGTCATACCCCACAGCAAAATGGACTTGCAGAAAGGAAAAACAGGCATATTGGAGAGGTATCTTGAGCCATGCTAAATGAAAAAGACCTACCAAATTATTATTGGGCTGAAGCAGTTGCTACAGTAGTTTACATAATGAACAGGACTCCCACTGCAGCAATACATGGCATGACACTAGAGGAGATGTATACTGGTAGGAAACGGGTGTGATTTTTTGGTGAGCTTTTTGTCATGAGCTTTTTTTCAATTTTCATGAATATTGCGAGCTTTTCATTCACGAGAGAGAGAGAGAGAGAGGGATGTTGAAACACTGAAAGGAAAGAGTAGAGTGGACACAAAATCAGAGTACTTGCTTATAGAATGAAGAAGAAAGAGGTCCTTAAGTAGGCACCTCATACAAGGTCACTGACATCACTGATGACCTCAAAGCTCCACAATCATCTCCTCAATCTGCTCCTAGATTCACTCAATCATCCTATGTGGCTTTTCCACCACCTAACTGTGCTTGTGCGCACCTAACTATGCCTCTAGCACTCACACATAGAAACATAAGGTGTGCCTGAGGCATACACCTTGAGATATCCCAACAAGGGAGGGGGGTTCATGGAGTAGGGTGGGTTGAAAATTTGGGTTGTGGTTGCAGTTAAGACGAGAGAGGGGGGGGAGGGCAGATAAAGGAAAGGGGGAGGGATGGGCACATGGGTAAGGTGGCATGGAGAAGGGAGGGGAGGGGAGTTGGAACAGATATTCATTATCATAGTGGAGAACGTAGAGGGGGAACTTATCAGGTATGCAAAGAGGAGTGTAAGGAGGAGAGAGAGGATGAGGAATGTGAAAGTTATGTTCATCTACTAAATGGAAAGGGGAAGGGAGAGCATGTGGGAAATTTGTTCATTTTCAAAGTGTATAATTTGACAGGTTTGACCTCATATTTGGATTCCTCGTCGAATTCCGGTCATTTTGAGTACCAACATGACCATATTCTGATAAAAATTAAAAAAATGGTGTTTTTGTCATGAATTCAGTTTTGGCCTGTTTTGGGCCTACTTTGAGTCTGCGCTAGCAGACTCAAAGTAGGCCCAAAACAGGCCAAAATGACAAAAACACCATTTTTTCAATTTTTATTGGAATATGGTCATGTTGGTACTCAAAATGATCGGATTTCAACGAGGAATCCAAATCTGAGGTCAAAAGTTTCAAATTATACACTTTTAAAATGAACATATCTCCCATAGTTCCTCCCTTCTACTTTGAATATGGACATATCTTCCATAATTTTTTGCCTCCTACTGCCACTTATATTCGCCCCCCCTTGTGCATAGTATACACTCTTCCACCCCTCCCACATGGTATGAAAATGAACATATCCTATATCCTCTCCCCCTCTTTCTAACCTCCCCATCTTTCTTATAACAAAAACACGTATAGATTTCTAAGAAAAGCTCGCAAAAACAAAGGAAATGGTAGAAAACCTCACATTAAAAAGCTCACCAAAAGATTTTTCCCGTAGGAAACCAGATATTTCTCATTTGAAAATTTTTGGTTGCATTGCCTATGCTCATGTGCCAAATGAGTTGAGGTCCAAGTTGGATCCAAAAGCTGAGAAGTGCATCTTAATTGGTTATTCTCTATAGCAGAAAGGGTATAGATTCTATAACCCTTCTACTCGTAAGTTTATAGTGAGCAGAGACGTTGTTTTTGATGAGATGAGGAGCTGGTATAAACCAGTAAATGTGATTGATGATGTAGATGCACAAAATGGTAATGCTGCATAGAATTCACAGCAGCAATCAGAAAATACTAGTGGACCTATAGTGTCCTCTAGCAGTGCTTCACATAATATCTTCACAAGGTGGTGGAAATCCACAAGTGAGACTCCTTCCTTCTCTCCCACTATCTTCACAAGGTGGTGTAAATGGAGGGGGGAAAAGGGCGAAGGGGGTAGTGGAGATGGAGGGGGGAAGAGGGGGAAGGGGGAGGGGGAGGTGGAGATGGAGGGGGGTGGTGGAAATGGAGGGGGGGAGGTGGAAATGGGAGGGGGTGTTGAGATATTGAGCTCCACTCGTGATATGCGAGGGTAACCGTTGTGAATTTATGTCAGCGACTTGTTACATGCATATGTGGTTGATACACTACCCATGAATAATAGCTAGATGACATGTATCTTTATGTACTCTAGTTAGTGGCTCAGTTAGTATGCCACCTAGGTTAGCTGAGTTTGGTTTGAGACCCACATATAGGGTTCATGTATTCCTTTTGTACTAAGAGAGAGGGTTATTTTGGCTTTGATAACTAAGAACAGGAAAACTGTTTTCAACCTCCACCTTTGTGTGTATTCCCCCATTGTGTATGTGAGAAAACTACAAGTGAGACTCCTTACCTCTCTCCCACTCTCTTCACATGGTATCAGAGCTCAGTTCGTGGTAAGGAGCTCGAGGAAGCAAACCAAGTTCGTAGTGTCTTGGTAAGAGGATCAGTGTTGCTTTCCTTTTTCGAGTTGAGTAAATCTTTGTAGGTAGCACAGCTGGAAAGTGCAAGAGTGCACTGTCTCAAATTGAGATGCCCTTTGCGGTGTAGTGAGAGGGTAGTATATGCTACACGAGGCCGTTTTGGGGTGCCCTTGGTGACATTATTTTTTTGATTCAAGGCCATTTCGGGGCCCATTTTGGTGGCAGAAGTTTTCGGTAGGCACTCAAAAAGGTGCCCTGTTTTGGCTGTGCGACCATTGTTCTGCAGGTCGATGAAAATTTGCCACAAAAATTACATTGTATACCTATGCGCAGATATATTAGGAGTGACAGAATCATTCTTATTGCCTGTTGATGCAAAATCGTCACTAGGAAGTGACTGTCTAGTCAAATACCACTCTCGTCAGTTTTGCAGATCTGCCCTTGTGAGACAGAAGTTTTGTTTTTTGCAGTGACAGAATATTTTTGCAATGTTTTGTAATGGCGTCTGATGCTCTTTCACAGAGTCATTGAAAAGCTTGACAAGAACAACTTCCAAGCATGGAAGTTTAGAATGACGAATTTCCTTAAGGGAAAAGGCTATTGGGAGTTCATTACTGGAGCTGAACAAGAACCAGTTATTCCTAATGTTCCCAATCAACAGGAGTTGCAGGCATTTAAAGGATGGCATGAGAGAGCCATAAAAGGGCTGTCTATCAGTATTTCAGATTCTATGATTGTGCATATTCAAGATGCAAGCACTCTAAAGGAGGCGTGGGATACTTTGACAAAAATGTACAACACAAATACGCAAGCCAGGAAAATGCAGCTCAAGTAGGAGTTTATGTTGCATGCGGACATGCCTGAATTGAGTGATGCAATGTTTGCACATGGGACCGGTGTAGTTGTAGATATTGATATTTGGCATAAACGCATTGGTCATGTTAATGTACAGCGACTTAAATTAATGCAAGCCCAAAATATTGTTGCAGGATTGCCTAAGTTCAAGGTTGCAGAAATGCATAAGTTAGGTGAAGCGTGTAAATTTGGAAAACAGGCAAGGAAACCATTTCCTAGACATGTTAAAGAGAGTAAGAGGCCATTGGAGTTAATCCACTCTGATGTGTGGACTACTAAAGCTGCATCTATTTGAGGCTGTCATTATTTTGTCACTTTTATTGATGACTATAGCAAAAAAGTTTGGGTGTATTTTATGAAAAAGAAAAGTGAAGTGTTTGGGTATTTTAAAGGCTTTAAAGCTATGGTTGAAAAAGAAACAGGCTTGCAAATAAAATGCCTAAGGTCAGATGGAGGGGGAGAGTACCTCTCAAATGAGTTTGCAAGGTTCCTACAGGAGCATGGCATAAAGTAGCAATATTCATGCAGTCATACCCCACAGCAAAATGGACTTGCAAAAAGGAAAAACAGGCATACTCGGTATCTCGTGCCATGCTCAATGAAAAAGACCTACCAGATTTTTATTGGGCTGAAGCAGTTGCTACAACAGTCTACATAATGAACAGGACTCCCACTGCAACAATACATGGCATGACGCTAGAGGAGAGGTATACTGGTAGGAAACCAGATATTTCTCATTTGAAAGTTTTTGGTTGCATTGCCTATGTTCATGTGCCAGATGAGTTGAGATCCAAGTTGGATCCAAAAGCTGAGAAGTGCATCTTTATTGGATATTCTCTGTAACAGAAAGGGTATAGATGCTATAATCCTTCTAATCGTAAGTTTACAATGAGTAGAGATGTTTTTTATGAGATGAGAAGCTGGTACAAACCAGTAAATGCAATTGATGATGTAGATGCACAAAATGGTAATGCTACACAGAATTCATAGCAGCAATTACAAAATATTAGTGGACCTGTAGTGTCCTCTAGTAGTGGTTCACATACTTTGCCATGGACAGGTAGATTGAGATTGGAAGAATCTCCTCAAAGCAATGTAGATAGTGGTATGTAAGTATCATGAAAGGGAAAAGAGAAAATAGATCAGCCCATGGTAGATGTGAATGCAGGTCACTCTTATGTGGATGGTGAATCCAATGGCTCAGAACAGAGCCTTGATGATGAGTTGGGTATTCCTTCTGTTGTTACACCTGGAGTAAGGAAGACAAGGGATGTTTTGAGAGCACCTGGTAGTGAGCCTATTTTGTGCAGGTCTACCAAAGTCAAGTATCCTATGGATAGGCTAAAATATGATGGATTTATAGCCATTCACTATGCCTATATTGTCAAAGTGATACAAGAACCAGAACCCACTTCTTTTGAGCAAGCCATGGGAAAAGAAAAATGGGAGAAAGCCATGGATGAAGAAATGGATGCCTTGGAAGCAAATGCTACATGGGAATTGGTGCCTTTGCCTAAAGACAAGAATGCAATTGGCTACAAGTGGGTTTATAAGGTGAAGCATAATGCAGATGATTCTGTGAACAGATACAAGGCAAGATTAGTTATCAAGGGGTGTGCACAGACATATGGAATGGATTATGAAGAAACATTCAGTCTGGTTGCAAGGATGGTAACTGTAAGAGTAGTCATTGCTATGGCTACATCAAAGGGATAATCTTTACATCAGATGGATGTAAATAATGCCTTCTTGCATGGTGATTTGCAAGAAGAGGTCTACATGGAGCAGCCACTAGGTTATGTGCATGTTGTTCATCCTGAGTTTGTTTGCAGGTTGAAGAAAGCCTTGTATGGCTTGAAGCAAGCACCCAGAGCATGATCTAACAAGATAGGACAGTATCTTGTCACTATTGGTTTTCAGATTTCCATGGTAGATTTCTCACTTTATGTGAGAAAAATAGAGAAATGTATTATGCTGCTTGTCATTTATGTTGATGATTTGATCATCACAGGTGATAGTGATGAAGATGTCCTTCATATGAAAATGCTATTGAAGCAAAAGTTTGAGATGAAGGATTTGGGAGAGCTGTGTTACTTCTTGGGCGTTGAGGTGATTAGATCCACAAGTGGGATATGGCTTTTGCAGAGGCAGTGTGGATTAGACATGTCCAAATATGGGATGACAGGCTGTAAGCCTATTTCAATTCCTTTGGAGCAAAATGTGAAGCTGAGTTCAGATGCAGGTGAGCTTTTGGAAGACCCTACTATGTACAGACGTATGGTAGGATGTTTCATTTATATGACTATTACTAGGCCAGATTTGAGCTATGCTGTTGGGTTGGTAAGTCAGTTTATGCAGGCTCGAAGGAAATCGCATTTGGATGCGGCTAGACGCATACTGAGGTATGTGAAGTCCACATTGCAGTATGGACTATTTTATGAGACTGGGGTTTAGATACAGTTGCATGGATACACTGATGCTGATTTGGCTGGTAATATTTCTGATAGACGATCTACTAGTGGATATGTGTTTTCTTTTGGGAGTGCTGCAGTCACTTGGAGCAGTAAGAAACAGCATACAGTTGCCTTGTCGAGCACAGAGGATAAATACAGGGGTACATCAATGGTTGCATGTGAGGCAACTTGGTTGCATAAGCTGCTTTATGATATGCATCAGTCTATAGATGGGCCAGTTGTCATTTATTGTGACAACATGAGCAGTATACACTTGCCAAATAACCCAGTCTATCATGCTAGAACAAAGCACATTGAGGTGCATTACCACTATGTGCAGGAGAAGGTTCTCAACACTCCCCCCTTGAGCTCAATCCCAATTCTTGCACAGTTAGTATGCCACATAAGTTAGCTGAGTTTGGTTTGAGACCCACATATAGGGTTCATCTATTCCTTTTGTACTAAGAGAGAGAGTTCCTTTGGTACTAACTGTGTAGAAATCGGGATTGAGCTCGAGGGGGAGTGTTGAGATATCAAGCTCCACTCATGATATGCTAGGGTGACCGTTGTGCATTTATGTCACCGACTTGTTAGTTGCATATGCGGTTGGTACACCGCCCATGAATAATAGTTGGATGACAACTATCTTTATGTACTCTAGTTGGTGGCTCAATTAGTATGCCACCTAGGTTAGCTGAGTTTGGTTTGAGACCCACATATAGGGTTCATCTATTCCTTTTGTACTAAGAGAGAGAGTTCTTTTGGCTTTCATAACTAAGAAGAGGAAAACTGTTTTCAACCTCCACCTTTGTGTGTATTCCCCCATTGTGTATGTGAGAAAGCTGCAAGTGAGACTCCTTACCTCTCGCCCACTCTCTTCACATGGGGGGTGGACAAAAAAAGAGAGAAGAAAAAAAACTTGACGGACAGAAATCCAAAGGGAGGAAGAGGTGGTCACCTGAACGCTCTCCAAGTCTTTCTCCAAGAGGAACGATGGACGGTGGTTGGATGGCTAGGTTATCACTACGAGATGGGCTTGAAGTCACTTCCAAGGTGAGGATGGGAGTAAGGTGGTGGTTGATGGAGAGGGAGGAGTGTCTTGCATAGGGCTCGGAATGAAGAAGAGGATGGAGGCAAAATGTGAAAGATGAAGAATGAGGGGGTGAAGTGGGCTTTTATAGGAAATGAGTTTAGGTTTAGGAATAAAGCCTAAACTCTTCCCGAGCCATAACTTGTTATGGATAGCTCAGTTTGCTCTTCTACAAAAAGGTGAAATGATTGAAATTGCAAGCTCTACGCATTCGTGTCCACTACCTAGCCTGATTATTTATCAAGTGGCTTCTATTTAAGAAATAAAGAAAATTTCTTAAGGTAGTAACCCAAGGTTGATGCTTGGGGTAGATATGTTTGGCTAGAAATGGAAAAAAAATTTACTCTCCTTGCCCTTGAGTGTTATGTTTGTGCCAGTTCAAAGTAGTTTTTTTTTTGTTTTACACATAGCTACATATGTTTTACTCATTACTTGAGACGCTCGTCTCCCTGGCAGTGGCGCCAAATGTTGGCTATTTCCTATTGCTTTGGTAGGAAGAGCTGGGTATTCTTAGTATGCAGGGTTCTGAGGCTTTCTGTCACCTACAGATATATCGAGGTTGTCAATTGTAGTATATGTGTAGCTTAGGACCTCGAGTTGTGTGCCAGTGAGAGACGTAGGCTTAAGTGTGGTAAGAAAACAAAGTGCATGCATGTGTAAAAGAAACATGTATCATCATGATTGAGGTCATGAAGGCTTTTGCCTTCATTGGGGGTTGCGGGGTTTAGGAAGAATTTAAGGGTTCAAAGGAGGTTGCAAGGTTCAGAAGGAGTTCCAGGGTTACAAGAAGTTCCAAGGTTTAGAAGGAGGTTTCAGGGGTAGAAGGAGTTCCAAGGTTTAGAAGGAGGTTCCAGGGTTAGAAGGAGTTCCAAGGTTTAGAAGGAGGTTTCAGGGGTAGAAGGAGTTCCAAGGTTTTAGAAGGAGGTTCCAGGGTTAGAAGGAGTTCCAAGGTTTAGAAGGAGTTCCAGGGTTAGAAGCAGGATCCAAGGTTCAGGGTAGAGTACATGCTAGAGGACTCGTCTCCCTCGTAGATAATGGAGTTTAAGAATTGAGGAGAAAAGGGTTTAGGGGGAGCATAGGAGTGGGAGAAGAAGAAAGTGTAAGAGCATGGGGAAAGAAGAGAGAGGAGGGAGCAGGAGGAGGAGGAGGAGGAGGGAGGAGGAGAGAGGAGGAGGAGGAGATGGGAGGAGGAGAGAGGAGGAGGAGGAGGGAGGAGGAGGAGGAGGAAGAGGGAGAGGATGGGTTGCAAGGTTGGAGGAGAGGGGAGGAGGAGTTGCAAGGTTAGGGCATGCTTTTGGATGTGGAGTGCAAGGAAGCATGGACACTTGAGACAATTACTTGGAATATCAAAGTAGAACTCAACACAATGCCCCTAAGAGTGTGGGCTTCATTCCATTATGGGGTATTTATACAAGTTGGAGAGCTTCCCTCTCTACATGTAGGAAGTGTAACACATTCTCTCTCTACATGAAGTCGTATGTAGAAGTTGTAACAAATTCTCTTTCTACATGTAGAACTTGCATATAGAAGTTGTAACACATTCTTTTTCTACATGTAGAACTCGCATATAGAAGTTGTAACACATTCTCTTCCTACATGTAGAACTCGCATATAGAAGTTGCATGTAGAAGTCGTATGTAGAACTTGCATGTAGATCTCGCATGTACAAGTCGTCTGTAGAACTTGCATGTAGGAGTTGTATGTATAACTAGCATGTAGAACATGCAAATTGGATTTCTAAGAGGGATTATTATTTCTAGCCTTATGCAAGTACAAGCAGAGCTTTGCCGCTACTCTACACACATTCTATTCTACCTAATTCCATGTTGGCACAGAGTCAACACAATTCATCTCAAGTTTTGGCATAGCTTCTTGTCCTGATTCACTACTACACACGGATCCTATTGCGACATTTAAGTATCGACGTTTAGCACGTGCGGGGTGCTAATCGTCAGAATGGGAAGCGCGTCCTGTAAAGCATATGTCTTTTTTTCCCTCTTTCCTTTCCCTCTTCTTCTCTCTTTCTTTCCCTCTTTCCCCTCTTCCAATCTCTCTTTCCTTTCTCTCTTCTTCTCTCTTCTCCTCTTTTCCCCCCTCTTTTCCCTCTTTCATGCTCATGCTGTTATGCTCATGCATAAGCATAAGCATGAGCATATGTCTCCTTCTCTTATGCCTATGCTTATGCATATGGAGTCTTACGCATAAGCATAAGCATAAGAGAAGGAGACATATGCTCATGCTTATGCTTATGCATGAGCATAAGAGAAGGAGACATATGCTCATGCATAAGCATGAGCATATGTCTCCTTTTCCCTCTTTCCTTTCCCTCTTCTTCTCTCTTTCTTTCCCTCTTTCCCCTTTTCCAATCTCTCTTTCCTTTCCCTCTTCTTCTCTCTTTTCCTCTTTTCCCTCTTTCATGCTCATGCTCTTATGCTCATGCATAAGCATAAGCATGAGCATATGTCTCTTTCTCTTATGGTTATGCATAAGCATAAGCATAAGAATAAGAGAAGGAGACATATGCTCATGCATATGCTTATGCATGAGCATAAGAGAAGGAGACATATGCTCATGCATGAGCATATGTCTCTTTCTCTTATGGTTATGCATAAGCATAAGCATAAGAATAAGAGAAGGAGACATATGCTCATGCATATGCTTATGCATGAGCATAAGAGAAGGAGACATATGCTCATGCATGAGCATATGTCTCTTTCTCTTATGGTTATGCATAAGCATAAGCATAAGAATAAGAGAAGGAGACATATGCTCATGCATATGCTTATGCATGAGCATAAGAGAAGGAGACATATGCTCATGCATGAGCATATGTCTCTTTTTCCCTCTTTCCTTTCCCTCTTCTTCTCTCTTTCCCCCCTCTTTTCCTTCTTCCAATCTCTCTTTCCTTTCCCTCTTCTTCTCTCTTCTCCTCTTTTCCCCCCTCTTTTCCCTCTTTCATGCTCATGCATAAGCATAAGCATCTCGGGGGGGTCACTCATCATATGTAACCCTATCACGTGAGTTCAACAGAAGGATTTTTTTTATTTCTAAAATTTATAGAAATAAATATACATAAGGGACTATTTAAAATAGTTTTGGAAAAAAATTACAGATTTGTATAGAAAAGGGGTACATTTTATTAATGAAATTTTTTACAGATAAGGGACTTTAAATATAGGCCTTGAACGCATGTGATATAGAGGGTTTATACATAGTGACCCCCCCGAGATTAGCATGAGCATATGTCTCCTTCTCTTATGCTTATGCTTATGCTTATGCATCTCCTTTATGTATAAGCATAAGCATAAGCATAAGAGAAGGAGACATATGCTCATGCATAAGCATGAGCATATGTATCTTTTTCCCTCTTTCCTTTTCCTCTTCTTCTCTCTTTCCCCCCCTCTTTCCCCTCTTCCAATCTCTCTTTCCTTGCCCTCTTCCCCTCTTTTTCCCCCTCTGTTCCCTCTTTCATGCTCATGCTCTTATGCTCATGCATAAGCATAAGCATGAGCATATGTCTCATTCTCTTATGCTTATGCTTATGCATAAGAGAATGAGACATATGCTCATGCTTATGCTTATGCATGAGCATAAGAGAAGAAGACATATGCTCATGCATAAGCATGAGCATATGTCTCTTTTTCCCTCTTTCCTTTCCCTCTTCTTCTCTCTTCTCCTCTTTTCCCCCCTCTTTTCCCTCTTTCATGCTCATGCTCTTATGCTCATGCATAAGCATACGCATATGTCTCTTGCTCATGCTCATGCATAAGCATAAGCATGAGCATATGTCTCCCTCTTTCAATCTCTTTTTCACTTTCCCTCTCTCTTTTCCCTCTTTTCCCTCTCTCATGAGCATGTCTCATTTTTCTCTTTCGATCATAAGCATATGTATTTGCCTATGCCTATGCTTATGTTTGTTTTTTGTTTTTTGTTTTCGTGTTTGTGTCTAGGTTAGACATGGGATCACGTCGCACGTCCGACGAGTACGGACAGCCTCGCAGGAGAAGACATCATGATCTCTATGCTTCAGAGGACTTTGATTCCTCTCAGGTGACCCCTGAGGGTACTACCCCTCGTTCGACTCCCAACTCCACTCGGATGTAGCATTGTAACTACCCTTGGTTTGATTCCTCTCGGACCTAGCACTATGACTACCCCTCGGGGAACTCCTTTGCTAGCAGCACATGGCTTTGTCGGGAGTCCCGACGAGTTTGTAGCGCAGATGACCGATGAGGATGCAGCGAGATGCTTCTCTCTGCTATCTCAGAGGACCTACTACCCAGTCGTCCCCTCGTGCCCCTTCGACTGAGGGGTCATCACCTGCATGTGCCTCTCGTAAGGGAAGGAAAATAGGAGGGGCCGCTTATGTTGTGCTGACTCGGGAGATGTAGACAAGTCAGCACACTCACATCCATACAAGTCTCCACTTGATCTCGAGACATAGTTTTAGTCAGGTCCCTTTCCCTCTCCTACTCCCACTACTACTCCTCTTGCTCTGGAAGCGCTCGCACAGCTTCCACTCGCTCTGACTCTGCCACTACCATCAATCCTCCTTACCCAGACGAGGACCTCTCCTATCAAATCATGACTGTTGGAGAGATAATAGAAGATAGAAAGGGAGAAGCAGTGATGGCCACCATGAGATGGTTGATGAGCCATCACTTCAAGAGCAGCATTGCTATCGATTGGCGGTATCAAGATGACCAAAAGAAGTAGGCGATCATCAATGAATTAAAACAAAAATACCCTAACACGCCAAATTGGGAGTTTAATGAGAATTATATGCGAGAGCGCATGGGTTTGGTCTTGAAGCATCGTAGATCAACCTTGCGTACTTCCATCGCAAAGGGGATGGCTAAACCCAGCTGGGTAGACAAAGATGATTGGAAGTTCTTCAAGAAGCAGAATAGGGACCATCCCAAAATGTTCGAGGGTCAGATGAGGGTTGCAATGAGATGGTAGGACACCGGAGGTACTTCGCACTTTGGTGCAGGTGGATGGTTGGCGTTCGAGGCAACCGTGGTAAGTCTACTTCTTCTCATTTAATGTATTGTTCTATTTGTTTTACTACATATTACATGCACCTTATCTAACTCTAACTCTCGTAAATTGGATCCATAGCAAGCTATGATGGGTTGTCTTCCTATAGATGGAGAGACGCGACGTGCGTTTGGCATAGGAACAAAGCCGTGGTTTATTGAGAAAGAGGCAATGGGAGCGACGGTTGATTGGGTTGAGGTGGTTGCTCGCACAGTATAAGTCTACTCCTACTTATAATCTCACTTTTTAAATTATTTTATTCTTTAGGTTCCAATCTAATTTTCAATTTATATGGTTTACTCTTAGGGTCAAAGCTCGAGCATCCCATCATCGGAGGCGAGTGATCACCAGGGCCAGGGATCAGACGCACGTGACGAGGGTCAAGGAGAAGGCACAGCTCACAAGGACTAAGGAACAGGCCAACAAGATGAGGACGAGGATGAGGACGACGAGGATGATTCGAATGAGTAGTAGTAGTAGTAGTAGTAGTAGCAGTAGTAGTTTGCATATACTTTGCCATGTATGTCATTTTGTATATCCGCTCATTTGAGCGATTTTGTATTACCCTTTTAGAAACTTGGGTAATTTTGTAACAAACAATGTTATATATGTTCAATATGTATATGCGTTTGTTGCTCGATCATTTCATTTGAGCGATTTTGTATCACGCTTTCCGCAAGGGAAATTCTGTAATAAAAAACTTTTTTGTCATTTAAAAAAAAAAACATTAGTGGGGCAAAATAGGGCTTGCTATGGCCCTATTTTTCCCCACTAATGCTTTTTTTTTAGTTTTGTTAATCATCGCTATATAGCGACGTTTACCAGTGTCGCTATATAGCGACGTTTATTAGAGTCGCTATATAGTGATGTTTATCAGCGTCGCTATATAGCGACAATTTATAGAGACAGTTTATAGCGACGCTTTTAATGATTTTAATAACGATGTTTGCGCCCATTTAAAAAAAAAAATTATGTAAAAAGCGTCGGTATTTTCATCAAAAAAGGGCCTATGCCTTGTAGTGCTTGTGAATTCATTGCATGCTTTGAGAGTATGGAATGAAGGTGTGTGATACTATTATTGATGCATTCTATTATGTGCCTATGCAAAATCGTGTGAGTGTATGTGATGTGTCTAACTATATGCTTATTTGTGGGATTTAATAGGGAAATTAAGACTCAATCATTCGTAATACGAAATTGATTAGGTCTTCCTAAATGTGCAAAAACGTGCATATGCTAGTGAGTGTGCGTGTAACAATCTAGTGCAAACTATATAAGCAAAAACGTGCATATGCTAGTGAGTGTGTTGTAACAATCTAGTGCAAAGTATTAAAGAGTTGGGGTTCCCAAAACTTCATTATTGTCAAGGATGGCTTGCGTGATGATATTGTATTGCTTCAATTGGCTCCCGTTTATGGTTGTGTTGAATTGGACTCCATCCAATGTCTCTAGTAGCACAGCTTGAACTTCAAATTCTTTTAGTGGTCTTGGCATTGCTATGGGGACACTGCCACTTGTGTAATTATTAAAGTACTCCAGCACTTGTTGAAGATCAGTGTTTGATGGTGTTGAACTAGCTTAACATGCACCATGTGTAGGGGGTGGCATAGTATTATAACCAATTTGTTTGGCTCTTGGAGACCTTTTCTTTTCTTTTCTTCTTTCTTCTTCTTCTTCTTCTTCTTTTTTTTTTTTGGTGAATTCTCTTGGTCGATATCCATATGCACATGTGGCTTATGCTTTCTAAACTTCTTACTATGGGGTAACTTTTCCACTGGTAAGGTGTTTCCAAGTAAGGGTTGATTTGTTGAGCATACTCCTTCCAGTCCCTTAGGGGACCATTCAAGAGGTGGTGGTTTTGATTTTGAGGGAGCTGAATTTGCAAGGTACAATTTGACGATCCTAGATTGGACTCATTTGAATTCATTGAAGTGCTCGGCCTTGGCTTTTCGGTGATTTCCTCCTTCAGCTTTCTTGTGGGATCTTCAGTTGTTATTTAACTTTGGAGGTTCAACTTTTGGGAGCTCGACTGGCAGGGGTTTCCATTTTTTGAGCCAAAACCCCCGAGCGACGAGCAGACAAAAGGTGGGAGGGGTCAAAATATATAGGCTCAAGTCATTTTTGGGGAGCACAAAATTCCAAATTATTTCAAGGAATATGTAAGTAAATACAAAATATTGATGAATAGAGATAGATATAAATATACCTTTATATAATAAACATATATAATGTCCAAGTGGTGATGTATTTTATGACTTTCAAATATCCTTTCTTTTCCTTTCACCCTTGGCTGGATCATGAAATTTTGAGCAAATATCCTCTTTATAGCTCCTCAATATGAGCTAAGAAAAATATACAATGTCTTTTTAATAGACCCCAATTGTATTTTGCTAGAGGAATATGGTTTGAAGGGCTTGCCCCAATCCTATTCCACTGGCAGAATACCCTTGGAGAGCCTACAAATAAGGGGTCATAACTTTTGCTCCTTAGCTCGAATTGAGGAGCTGTAGAAAGGAAAAAAGTTCAAATTTTCATTATCTATGCAATGGTATGATTAAATTCATAATTTAAATAGGTATAAAAGAGATAAATTAGAAATTTCAAGATGTGTATGAGAGTTACAACTTCTCCCTAATTCATATTATGGTAGGAAGAAGTTCAGTAGGGACCACAGTTCCTTAAAAGTACTTATTATTGGAGAATTGGGAATATTTTGAAAATCCCTCCCTTGCATTCCCATATTTGATAATGTATTAGATATTAATCTATGATCGATTATAATGGCTTCACGTATGAGGTTTTCAATATCTTTTTCCTACTCATCCAAGGAATATGGTATACAGTGTTACATGAGAGCTTCTCAATACTTCAAATATGGGATTGCTAAAGCTAAGGGAAACTCTTTTAAATCGATTGAATTACCATAATCCTCAAAAGAGAGTATGGAAGGGAGGGATTTATAGGAGTTTCTAAAGTGTTCACTATATGTTCATATATAGTTGATGTTCTCTAAAATGAGGGTTATAATGATAATAAGTATGTATATGGTTCCATAAATGATAAAAATTAAGAAAGAATTGTATATTCCTTTGAGAAATATACTAGCATGGTTGGTGTTAAAAATTATCGCTCGGACTTTTCTACTCGTAGGCTTTTGCTCGAAAATTGTGCACATCCATGAATGGCTAAGTCATTATAAAAGATTTGACCTTCAATTTCAGCATTCTCAGCCTCTATTTCAGGGTCCTAATGAAAATCTGAGTCATCATTGGTATGGGTACCTCCTTTAGGTTCATTATCGCACTACTCGAGCTCAGCCATAATGAATGGCATCTCTAGATCTATTGGTTCTTCATGTGTGAGTGGAGGATCTACCTGTAGCACATTAGCATCTATCTGTGAGAAGATGGCATCTAATGAATGGTAGTTGTCGATGGTTGCTAATGTTTGTATCCAGTTATTGACATCGCTTTGTGAGTCAATTGGTTTAATAGCTCTTGTCCCCACATTCACCCTGACTGCGGTGTCATGATTCTAGATTGTCAGTCTATCAGTTCCCCAGTCATGGAGGACTAATACTTCTCATAACCAAGGAAGTCCCAGTAAGATTTGATAGGATTTTTTGGGGACTCCTACAATCTTTGTGGACACGCCATTCACTATTCCCAAGGGTTTAGGCTATGAATCATCGGCAAGGAGTATGTTGAAATTAGCCTATTGCATTGGTGGGAGACCCCATTCTTCATAGAGCTCCTTTGATTGGACATTTACACTTGCTCCACCATCCACTATGGCTTGGACATGCCTTGTGGATCAAAGGCATAGTAATGTTGCGTATGTCATCTCTCTCACCCATCCACATAGGGATATCTTCAATGTCATTCATAGGTGGAGGGGGATTTGCGAGTTCAATACATCCTTTAAAACTCTCCTAGAGATTGGGACAATTTTGTAGGAGGATTCCAAAGGGAATTGACACAGGGCAACTCAGGATGCTAGAGAGTGCGGCTCCTTCAAGTTGACGTGGCAGTACATTATGTTGTGGAGTCTGTTGTTAGAATAGAGGCTCAAGTATAGTACTTATTATTACTTTGTGGGGCCAAGTCATGGATTGGGTCTTGGGCTTGCTTCTCAGCCTCAAATCGAGCTTGTTTCTCAGTCTCAAATTGGGCTTGTTCCTTTGGTACCCATTGTTGAAGTGCCTAAAAACAAGCCTTCTCCACCTCTGCATTTGGATATGGAGCTTCTTTTATTTGAGGCTCAAGAGTTGATGTGGATGAGCTCAGCTGCTCATTGCTTGGCAGAGTTGGAGGCACTTGTGCTTTCTTTTTAAGAAGTCGCTTTGGTTGGATTGGAATGTTCAGGTCCATGGTGGCCTCTTTCAGTTGGCATGTAATTACATTTAGGGGTTGTGATATTACACTTGATGGACCCAGAGTTTGATGGTCCACCCCAATGATGCCAATTGGGATGTCAAGCTTAGCCTCTATTTGTTCTCGGCCTTTATTTTTCATGGGACAATCCATACAGGCATGTCCTATGCCACAATCTCTACAGAGGGGTTGGAAAGTAGCTAGGCTACCACGATGAGGGCACTCTGTGATCCAGTGATTTTCTCCACAACCGTAGCACTTGATTGGTGTGCGATATGTGTTGGGATGTACTTGATTTGCATAAACTGGTATTACAACCTCTGCACCTTCTACATAGTACACTAGGTACTCTGGTCCATACTCAAATGGTGAGTCTACTTCCTTGGCTTGTAATTGATGTATGGGAACTGCCTGAGGAGTTGGATTTGGTGCTCTTGGATATGTTCGTGGATTCGAATTCCTGAGTAGTTGTGGGACTTGTGTCCGAACGGGAACAAGATTTAGCCTTGGAGCTGGGGGCGCTTGTGCAAGTGTTGGTTGCCTGTATATTGGCATTGGTACTGCTTGGTATTGTTGAGGGCGATGCGGGTTGTTGCACATGTTGAAGATGCATTTGTTCTGATCATGGTCGCCAACGATGCAGATATGGCACCACAACCTTGGCGGTGGATTTACTTGTGCAGTGATCCTGGCTCTTAGGACTGGGCACTCATTTGCTATATGATTGGCCATGTAGTGTGGAAACCAGACATTGTCTCACCATGGATATGTCTGAGTTGGTGGCTGAGACAAGTGAAGTTTTTGTTCCATGGCCTGCATCATGTATTTCAGCTTCCTGGTCATGGCCTCTAGGCAATCTTCATTTGATGTTTTGGTAGCATCCTTTCATTTACCTTTCTCGAGTGCTTATCACGTGTACTACATCTACCATCATTACTACTAGTGTTTGAGTTGATCATGCCATCCTCGATGTCAATGGCTGTCGCATGAGCAGCACTGAATGTTTCATAGCTGCTTATCTTTTTCATATCCTTTCATATTTTCTTTCTTAGTCCTGCAATGAACCATGCCATAAGGTACTTTGCATCTAAGCATGGGTCACATTTGGCGATTAATCTTTTCATCTTACCCAGGTACGTACGTACATCCTCTCATCGGCCTTGTTTGATCTTGCTTAGTTAGAGAGCAAGATCATCTTGTAGCCACTCTGTTTGAAAGCATCGTTTGAATTCTGTTTGAAGTAGGTCCCATGTGGCACGCTCTTCCACTAGAAGGTCTAGGTACCATTCAGATGCTTCATTAGTTAAGGCCATGGGAAACCAAGCTACCTTGGTTTCATGGGATTGATCACCATTTGCTCGGCATGTGGCATCAAAATGTTGGAGGAAGCGGGCTGGATCTCCCCTACCATTATATTTGGGAAGTTCTAGTTTTCCCAAGGGGCATCTACCTTGATTGTTATTATTTCATTAATTGAAGAAATTGTCAGCCTTTGCATCAAAGTCAAGATCACCATCGTTGTCGCGAGGGCATCCAGCCATGTTGGGACATGGAGGAGTTAAAGCGAGTCATTGAATTTCAGGGGGGGATTCGGGGTAGAGGATTGGTGGGGGCGGTTGTTGCAGCAGAGCTGTATGTAGATGTGGTGAGCGTTGGAGTCAGAGGCATTGGTCGAAACATAGCTGCATGCAGATTGGGCGAGATTTGCCAAGGTTGTCTCTGCCACAAGTGCGAGTGTGGATGTAGTTTTGTTGGGAGGGTTAGAGTGGTGTTAGTTTGTGTAGGGACCATCGTGTTAATAATGTGCCTAAGATTGTCCTACATGTGTAGGGTACTGTGCCGGTGTAGATGGATCGTTAATTGGAGGTCACGGTGAAGATATGAGCGAATTTGTGCAAAACGAGGCCCACACGGGGGCACAAATGAGCGAGTGCTAGGGATGCCGAAATGGTGTGCAATGGGCTGGAAAAATGCCTCATAGCGTGGTGTTTTAATGTGTGAAATTTGGGTTCAAATGGGGTCCACAGTTTGGGTCCTAAATGGATGAGTTACGAGGGGTTAAAGCTTGGGGGGGTCACTATGTATAAACCCTCTATATCATGTGCATTCAAGGCCTATATTTAAAGTCCCTTATCTGTAAAAAATTTCATTAATAAAATTTACCCCTTTTCTATATAAATCTGTAAATTTTTTCCAAAACTATTTAAAATAGTCCCTTATGTATATTTATTTCTATAAATTTTAGAAATTAAAAAAATCCTTCTGTTGAACTCACGTGATAGGGTTACATATGATGAGTGACCCCCCTGAGGATTAAAGTAGGGGTAAAATTTCTACATATGACTTCTACATGCAGCTTCTATATGCTAGAGGAAAAAGGTGTAAAAGTATGGGGGAAAGAAGAGAGAGGAGGGAGGAGGAGGAGGAAGGAGGAGGAGGGAGGAGGAGGAGGAGGAGGAGGGAGGAGGAGGAGGGAGAGGGAGGAGGAGAAGGGAGGAGGAGAAGAGAGTAGGAGAGGGAGAGGATGGATTGCAAGGTTGGAGGAGAGGGGAGGAGGAGTTGCAAGGTTAGGACATGCTTTAGGATGTGGAGTGTAAGGAAGCATGGACACTTGAGACAATTGCTTGGAATACCAAAGTAGAACTCAACATAGTGCCGCAAAGAGTGTGGGCTTCATTCCATTATGGGGTATTTATACAAGTTGGAGAGGTTCTCTCTCTGCATGTAGGAATTGTAACACATTCTCTCTCTACATGTACAAGTTGTATGTAGAAGTTGTAACACATTCTCTTTCTACATGTAGAAGTCGTATGTAGAAGTTGTAACACATTCTCTTTCTACATGTAGAACTTGCATATAGAAGTTGTAACACATTCTCTTTCTACATGTAGAACTCGAGTAGAACTCGCATATAGAAGTTGTAACACATTCTCTTTCCAGATGTAGAACTCACATATAGAACTTGTAACACATTCTCTTTCTACATGTAGAAGTCATATGTAGAACTTGCATGTAGAACTTGCATGTACAAGTCATATGTAGAACTTGCATGTAGAACTCGCATGTACAAGTCGTAGGAGAACTTGCATGTAGAACATGCAAATTGGATTTCTAAGAGGGATTATTTCTAGCCTTATGCAAGTACAAGCGCATTGTTTGCTCATGCTGTTGAAGTGCTCGAACCATTGTGCCTTGGATATTCCATTCTACACCAGAGTATGGTTTGATCATTGTCCAATTAATGGTTCGATCTTGAGCCAAAGTGTGTAAATTGGCTTCCCATTTTTTACACTGTGGAATTGCATAGAACTTGGGACGGTAGGTTCTGAGACATGGAGGTGCCCGTAGGTACTCCTTCAAGAAGATTACATCAAATAGCTTGGGGCGGCACCAATCAGGTTGTGGATCCAACTTGCTAATCCAACGTTCACTAATTTGACACTGACGAAGGCTGGTAGGAAAGTTGTCCATCCACCTTGGGTTTTCATATCAGGATATTTGCTTCGAAATTCCTTGATGGGGTTAGTGGGAAGTGGTATCTCATCAAAATCATACTCATCATTGGAACTTGGCATGGGCGTATGAATTGGATTATCCGGCAGATCCTGATATTCAAAATCAAACACTGTGTCATTTTCTGTTGATGGAAGCACAAGTAGTATAAGAGGTGATGAGGGGTAGGGAGAGAATCTAGGGACATGGGAGAGAAATATGACAGAGTGTTAGTTGCAAAAGGGGGAGCAGAGGGGAGGGGGGGAAGAACTAGGCAAATGGTTTGAGCATCTTGGTAATCCTCAAGGGTAGAATTAGCAAGGGTGGGGAAAAATCTAGGTGTGAGGGCTCCTAAGTTTGTGATTGTTGGGTTAGTTGAAAATGGTAAGAGGCATGAGCAAAGAGACGATGGAGGGAATATGTTAGGATGGAGCTCGTGGAAGGTTAAGAGGGTGGTAGTAGCAAGGGTAAGTGAGGTTATGATGTTGGCAGAAAGAGTGGTTAGATATGGGAAGTTGGATGTGAGATAGGCCCTGTCATCTTCTGACACTTGTTTTTGCTGGTGCGATGGAATGATCAGCTGTATGGGTGCGATTTTAGTTATGTTGTGCCTTGCAAATAATAGTGATGGCCTTTGTAGAAATGGCAACAAACCTGCAATAACCCTGAGGGGAGGACTATCCATAAGGCAATATACATATGCAATGAAAGCATCCATCCTGAGTGTTATAAACCCGGCATATGTAGATAGGCAAAAGATATTTTTCTCACCTTCAGACAAGTCTTGGAAAATTATGCGTAGGGTTTTAATCCTGATGGAACGTTCCCATTTGATTGTTGGATGAGCAGATATGATCCTGAGTTGGAGTTGCTTCCATTGGATAAGCACACGTGCGTTGAGGTGATCTTCCACTTGTAGAGTAGCACAAGCTCTTGGTACACCATTGTGGTGCATTGTAGTGGGGTGTCATTGGTGTTGTCTTCCAATGCCTCATTGTTGTGCACTAGCAATTGGAGTTCAAGCTTGGAGATGATTATTTTTTGGGAGTGCATCTCATTCATTTTTTCTTTGTATTGATGGTAGATGGTTGTTTATGCATCCTTAAGCTTTCTCATTTGCAAGGTGACCTTTGCCTATTGAGAAATGTCTTCATTGGTATTGGACCATTGGTCCAAGACTTGTGCTTGTGAAGTGCTGGCCTCTTGAACTGTAGCAAGTTGGTCTTTTAAGATTATGCATTCCCTTGTAAGCTCGTCAATGCTAAAGGCACGTACTGCCAAATATTGTTTCATGTCTTCAAGGATGTCAAGGAGTTATAGTAGGTTTGTAGGATTGCCATTGATTCTACTGTCACAGTCAGCTGTGTTTGACTTTGGTGGAGATTGGAGGTCAGATCCCTTACTGCCTTCTCTTGAGCTTGGAGAGCTTGGTTCATGTGCACTTCTTCTACCTCCTTCTCATCTATCTGTGCCCGAAGTGCCTTGACCTCTATGGCGATTTCCTGGAATTGGTTTTCAATTTCTGATGCACTTTGCCTTTCCAATTCTCTTGCATATTCTTCCTTGGCCAAGCTAGTGAATAGTTCTAGCATTTGGATCATTTGGCTAGCTTGATGTTGGAGAATGACAAACGGTGATGAGGTTTGGCGATATTACTGATACAAGTGCTGCCCATGTAGCCATCCCGATGATTCTATAGTACTTGGGGGAGGTTGTTCCAGTGGCATTTCAGTCCCTTATGTACAATAGTCATATTGTTGATCTAGCACTAGCTCCCCTTGTGGCTCATCGACTGGCATGGCGTCGGGCAGTTCGAGTGCTGATGTAGCCTCAGGCTCCGGTGCCGATCCTTCCTCAGGTTTGGGTGCCAATCTTCTCTCGAGCTCTGGTTGCTGCTATTGGTGGAGACATATTAGTTGAAGTTGTGCACCAAGCTGTAGCATCTCGTGGGGAAATTTTGCAATCCCGACCTCTAGAATAGGTATTTCTGCTAAGGCATCTGCACTTATTAATGTGATAGTAGGAGAAGTTGGTGACGACTCCCATACTAGTGAGAAAGGTATGTCCAACTCCTCAATTGGTTTTGGTGACTGGGGCAAAGTCATTTCTCTTTCTTGTAGTCCTTTTTTGATGATTATAGCCAATAAGTGTGGAATTTTACATTTTTGGCCTGAAGAACCATCGAGTTTCTTTGTAAAGAGGATGACGAAGTGCTAGACCCAGTCTTGTTTTAGCTTCCTACCCAACAAAACAAATGTGCGGAGTGGAAGGGAGCGATTCTTGCCACACTTAACCCCCAGGATTGTGGATAGGAATTGTTTACATTCCTTCAGGTGATGGTCAAGGATTGTGTGAAGCAATATGCCGTCTCTATGGATCAGTGTGCCCTTGGTGAGGAGAGACTATACTTCGAGAAACCTTGCATCGACAGGCCGGTTTATGGTATTTGCCACTTTGTGTTGGCAGTGAGAAAGGCCTTTGAATGATTGCACTGTCGAGGATAATATTGAGTGGGCTCTACTGTACACAGTGATTGTACCATACTTGCCAACCGTTGCATTGCTAGAGTAGTAAGAATGGAGAAAGTCCTTGATGTATGTGGTCATGGTAGGACTGTCCTCCAAGGATTTTAGGCTCTCATGCAAACTGCCTAGACCCCATTGCTCTAAGTAAGATGTTGCTTCCTGGGAAAGAGCATAAGTCGATGTGGGTGGCCAGACAAGTTCCAGTGATTGGGCCCTGTCGATGGCTATGTAGGCCAGTGGGGACTAGGGTGGCATTTGTTTTGCTTGGTTATGCACTGAATCCTCTTCGGAGCTATTGCTCTGGACCATGAATGCCTGTGGTTGCCATGGTTGAGAGGATGTAGATGGCTGTGAACTCTGGAGGGGGTCTCGTGGTTGAGGCAGTGGGCTTTTTCTGCGCATCCTCTTTAGTGGCGGCATCTTTTCTAAACCTACATCCATGTGTATGTGGTGTACCATTGACCATTATATTGATTGGCATGCCGGTATGACCTTTCTGTGTGTGTGTGAGAGAGAGAGCTTATTTTTATACATGCTTTGAGAGTGCAAAATGAAAGTGTGTGGTACAATTATTCATGCAATCATCTCTGTGTCTAAGCGAAAGCGTGTGAGTGCACGTGACCTAGTGGCTAGGTAGGGACTAATGATATGCTTTTTTTTTTTGCTGGGATTTTCATAGGGGAGCTAGAGCTCAGTCATCACGTCTGAGCCCTAGGTAAAATCGATTGACATTACCTTCATGTGCAAAGACGTACATATGCAAGTGAGTGCTCATGATACAATCTAATCCTAACTAAGGAAGACTTGGTTTCCCAAATCTTTGCTTTTGTTGGGGATGGCTTGCATGTTGATGTAGTAGCGCTTTAGTTGGCTCCCGTTTATTGTTGTGTTGAATTAGACTCCATCCAATGCTTCGAGCAGCACAGCTCTGATGGGATTCATCTTTTGTACTCAGTAGGGTCCTTGACCTAGATACTTTAGTTTTCCCTTGTGTACTTTAGCATTGTCTAACAGAACTAAGTCACCTTCCTTGATGTCTTTAGCTTTCAGATTCTTGTCAAACCATGCCTTTCTTCTGCGATTTTCTATTGTCATGGCATCGTAGGCAACTAGTCTTCTCTCTGTATGCTTCTCCACCAACTAATATAGCCTTTCTTTCAAGGATTCATGGTCACCCATGCGTTCCTGTACTGCTATGCATAGGCTTGGTATTACAAATTCTAGTGGGACCACAGCTTCAAGGCCGTACACCAATTGAAAAGGTGTGTTCCCTGTACTAATCTTGAATGTGGTTCTGTATGCCCATAAGGTAGGATTTAGTTTCTTTGCCCAATCACAACGCTGTGGTTCTACTACCTTGGTTAGGATAATGCATATTATTTTATTGGTGGATTCTGCCTGTCCATTCCCTTGGGGTAGTAGGGTGTGCTTTTTCTATGGATGACCATGAAGCCAAACAAAAGTTCTTGGATTACCTCATTGACAAAATGTGTGCCTCTATCCGACACAATTTTAATGGGGCATCTGAATCGGGTGATCACATTTTTGTATAAGAATCTTGCTATGCTTCTGGCATCTGCCTATCTGATTGCTTTAGCTTCAGCCCATTTTGTAAAGTAATCAGTGGCCACAATGATGCGTGCCTATGTTCCTTTTGCTATAGGATGTATGGGACCCACATAGTCAATCCCCCATTTTTCAAATGGTTTTTGTGCAACAACTGTTGTTAGGGGATTGAAGTCCTTGTGTTGTGGTTTAGTAGTCTGTTGGCATACATAATATCCCTTTACATATTCATAGGCATCTGCCCATAGTGTTGGTCACTAGTAGCCTGTGAGGAGAACTTTCCTTGTTGTGGCTTCCCCTTGGAAGTACCCTCCTGCAATGCCTTCATGGACTTCACACAGGATTGGCATGATCTCATGAGGCATTACACATCTTCTTAATATCTGGTCCTTGCCCATATTGTACAAATGTCCTGCAATAAGTCGATAGGGTGCATCCCTTAGAATCAATTTCCTGGCATCTACTTCTTTCATGTCAGGGGGTGGTCTTCTTGCCATCAAGTACCCAATGATATCTCCACACCACTTTGGAACAACATCTATTTGAAATAGTGTGGCATCTGGTAAGTCGTCTTCTACTGTAGTGGCTTCTTCTCCTCACTTGACTCGAGACATGTGATCGGCAATGTAGTGTTGGGTACCTTTGTGGACCACTATTTTGAAGTTGAATTCTTGAAGCAAGAGGAGTCATCTGGTTGTTCGTCCTGTTGTACACAGACAGTTCACAAGACAAAGCAATGCTTGACGGTCAGTGTAGAAGACAAAATCATTTGCCAGTAGATAATGCCAAAATTTCTTTACACTATAGACCATTGCTAGGGCTTCTATTTCTGTGGTTGTATAGTTGATCTCTACATCATTGAGTTGTCGACTGGCGAAGTAGAATGGGTAGTCTTTCTTATGTTCACCAGGTTGACAAAGCACACTCCCAATTGCATACTTGTATCCATCAGTATGAACGTGAAAATCAATATCCCAATTGGGAGATATAAGGATGGGTGTTGTGATTAGGCACCACTTTAAAATCTCAAAGGCTTGGTCGCACTCTTCAATCCATAAGCATTTCACTAATAATTTGTAAAGTGGTCTAGCTATCATGGCATACTGCAATATAAATCTTCTATAATAGTCGGCATGTCCCATAAAGACCTGTACACATTTGGAATTTGTAGGAGGAGGCAATTCCATGATGATTTTGATTTTGTCCTGGTCAGTTGCAATCCCATGTTGAGAGACGATGTGTCCCAAAACAACTCCGTGGGTGACCATGAACTGGCATTTTGTTGGATTTAGGGAGATGCCATACTCCCTACATTTGATTAGTACTGCTTCAAGACATTTGAAGTTTTCTTGTTTGTTTGAATGGATGCATAAATCATCCAAGAACACCTGTAAAAACTTATTCAGAAATGACTTGAAAGTTGTAAACATGACTCGCTGGAATGTGGCCGGGGCATTACAAAGGCTAAATGGCATGACTCTATATGCAAAAATACCCCATTTTGTAGCAAATGTTGTTTTTGATTGGTGTTTAGGAGCAATTTACACTTGGTTATAGCCACTGAAGCCATCCAAGAAGCTATAGATTTCTGAGCCTACCACCTTTTCCAACACTGTTTTGATTAAGGGTAGGGGATAGTGATCCCTAATTGTGGCGGCATTCACATTTTTTAAGTTTACGCATATTCTAAGCTTCTTGTTGCATTTAGGCACAATGACAATGGGTGAAACCCAATCAGTGTGCTCTATCTCGTAGATGGATCCGGCATCTAGGAGTTTCTCCAATTCGTCATAAACCATGGTGCCATACTTAGGATTTGTGCGATAAGGTCCACATACCTTAGGGTGAGCACCTTCCCTTATAGGTATCATGTGTACTGCCACTTCTGGTGAAATTCCTTTCATCTCTTTGTATGACCATGCTAGGTAGTCATGGTATTCCATTAGGAGTGCTTTGAGTTTGGTTTCATCTTCTTGACGAAGCTATTTCCCAATGAAAACCAGTTTTTCCTCCTCCCCTTTAAGGGCAAGGTTTATTGTGTGTGTTTTTGCCAGTCCCTCATAGGTTGGAGTTTCTCCAATGCTATCAATTTCTTGGACTTCAAATTATCTTAGTGGTCTTGGCATTGCTATTGGTGCACTGCCACTTATGTAATTCTTGAAGTATTCTGGCACTTCTCGAAGATTGGCCTCTAATGGTGTTGAACTAGCCTAACATGTGTCATGTGTACTGGGTGGCATAGTTGTATATACTAATTTGTTAGGCTCTTCTTGAATTTTTTTTTTTGAAGTCTCTTGATCGAGCTTCCTCTACACATGTGGCTTATATCTCGGAAACTTCTTATGTTGGGAATTTTGGGGTAACTTTTCCACTGGTAAGGTGTTTCCAAGTAAGGGTTCATTTGTTGCGCATACTCCTTCCATCCCTCAGCGGACCATTCAAGAGGTGGTGGATCTGATTTTGAGGGAGCTAGCTTTGCAAGGTATAATTCGACAATCCTTGTTTGGACTCGTTCAAATTCATTGAAGTGCTCTCAGCCTTGGCTTTTCTGTGATTTCCTTCTTCAGCTTTCTTGCAGGACCTTCTGCTGTTATTCAACTTTGGAGGTTCAACTTTTGGGAGCTCGACTGCCATTAGGGCGTGCAGAATGGCTAAGTCATTATCAAAGATTTGACCTTCAATTTTAGCATTCTCAGCTTCTGTTTCAAGGTCCCAAGGAAAATCAGAGTCATCATTAGTATGGGTACCTTCTTCAGGTTCATTATCCCACTCAAGGTCAGCCATAAAGAATGGCATCTCTAGATCGATTGGTTCTTCATGTGTGAGTGGAGGATGTACTTGTAGCACCTTAGCATCTATCTGTGAGAAGATGGGGTCTAATGAATGGCAGATATCAATGGTTTCCAATGTTTGTATCCAGTTATTAACATTGCTTTGTGAATCACCCGCTATGGCACACTATTGCAAGGGAGCTGATTTGCTTGAGATTGTCATGGAAGATGTGTCATCCAATGCTCTAGGCACAATTGGTTTTATAGATCCTATTCCCACATTCACCCTAACTACAGTATCTCGATTCGGCTTGTCAGTCTATCAGTTCCCCAATCATGGAGGACTGATGCGTATGTCATCTCTCTCACCCATCCGCACAGGGATATCTTCAATGTCATTCATAGGTGGAGGGGGATTTGCAAGTTGAATCCATCCTTTGAAACTCTCCGAGAGATTGGGACAATTCCGTAGGAGGATTTCGATGGGAATCGACATAGGGCAACTTAGGATGCTAGAGAGTGTGGCTCCTTCAAGTTGACGTGATGGTACATTATGTTGTGGAGTCTGTTGTTGGAACAGAGGCTCGAGTACAGTATCAATACTGTACTCGACTCATTGATTGGGTCTTGAGCTTGTTTCTCAGCCTTAAATTGAGCTTGTTTCTTGGCCTCAAATTGAGCTTGTTCCTTTTGTACCCATTGTTGAAGTGCCTTCTCCACCTTCGCATTTGGGTATGGAGCTTCTTTTATTTGAGGCTCGAGAGTTGATGTGGATGAGCTTGGCTTCTCATTGCTTGGAGGAGGTGGAGACACTTGTGCTTTCTTTTTCAAAAGTCTATTTGGTTGGATTCGCATGTTAGGGTCCTTGGTGACCTCTTTTTGTTGGCATGTAATTACATTTACAGGTTGTGATATTACACTTGCCGGTCGCAGACTTTGATGGTCCACCCCAATGATGTCGATTGGGATGTCAGGCTTAATCTCTGTTTGTTCTGGGACCTTGTTGTTCATGAGACAATCCATACAAGCATGTCCTATGCCACAATCTCTACAGAGTGGTGGGAAAGTAGCTGGGCTACCATGATGAGGGCACTCTGCGATCTGGTGATTTTCTCCACAACCGTAGCACTTGATTGGTGCACGATATGTGTTGGGACATACTTGATCTACATAAACTGGTAGTAGACCCTCTGCACCTTCTACATAGTACACTAGGTACTCTACTTCATACTCAAATGGCAGTCTACTTCCTCGGCTTGTAATTGATGTATTGGAACTGCCTGAGGAGTTGGATTTGGTGCTCTTGGATATGGTCGTGGATTTGGATTCCTGAGTAGTTGTGGGACTTGTGTCTGAACGGGAACAGGATTTAGCCTTAGAACTTGGGGTGCTTGTGCAAGTGTCGGTTGTCTGTACACTAGCATGGGTGCCGCTTGGTATTGTTGAGGTCGAGTCGGATTGTTGCACATGTTGAAGATGAAACTATTTTCATCATGACTGTCGATGACACAGATATGGCATCACAACCTTGGTAGTGGATTTGCTTGTGCAGTGATCCTGGCTCTTAGGATCAGGCACTCATTTGCTGTATGATTGGCCATGCAGTGTGGACACCAGACATTTTCTCGCCATGGATATGTCTGAGTTGGCGGTTGAGACAAGTGAAGTTTTTGTTCCATCGCCTGCATCATGTCTTCTTTTAGCTTCATGATCATGGCCTCTAGGCAATCTTCATTTGATGTTTCGACAGTGGTCTTTGATTTGCCCTTTTTCGAGTTCTTATCGCATGTACTGAATATGCCATCATCACTGCTAGTGTCTGAGTCAATCATGCCATCCTTGATGTCAATGGCTGGAGGAATCGGGCTAGATCTCCCCTACCATTATATTTAGGAAGTTCCAGTTTTCCAAGCAGCGTCTGCCTTGATTGTTATTATTTCTTCGATTACGAAAATTGTCAACCTCTGCATTGAGGTTGATATCCCGATCATTGTCACGATGGCGTCCATCCATGTTGGGGCGTGGAGCAGTTAAAGGGAGTGATTGAATTTCTGGGGGGGATTCGGGGTAGAGGATTGTCCGGGGCGGTGGTTGCAACAGAGTTGTATGTGGATTTGGCGAGCATTGGAGTCGGAGGCATTGGCTGAAACGTAGCTGCATGTAGATTGGGTGAGATTTGCAAAGGGTGTCTTTGCCACAAGTGCGGGTGTGGATGTAGTTTTGTTGGGAGGGTCAGATTGCTGTTAGTTTGTGTAGGGACCATTGTGTTAATAATGTTCCTAAGATTGTCCTATGTGTGAAGGGAAATGTGTCGGTGTAGACGGATCGTTAATCGGAGGTCACGGCATGAAGATATGAGCGAATTCGTGCGAAACGAGGCCCACACGGGGTGCAAATGAGTGAGTGCTAAGGATGCCAAAATGGTGTGCAATGGGCTAGAAAAATACCCCGTAGCATGGTGTTTTTGTGTGTGAAATATGGGTTCAAACAGGGTGTAGTTTAGGTCCCAAACGGATGAGTTACGAGGGGTTAAAGTAGGGGTAAAATGAGCTTTGGGGGGGGTCCTAAGGTTTGGTGTGAATGGGCTTTAAGACTAACTGAGGGGTAGTAACTGACCCTGTTTAGTTGACCTAAGTGGCCAAATTAGTGTAACTAAGCTAACTGTCTAGTTAGATGCTAATCAGTTAGTCTAAGCTAACCTAGTTATGGTTAGACTAACCATAGTTAGTTCAACTAACCTAGTACAATGAAATAACCTAATGGTCCAGTTAGTGTAACTAATTAACAGTTTACCTAACTAAAGTTAAAACTAACCTAACCCAAGTTAATACTAACTTGACCTAGATAGACACATTCTGTTCTACCTAAGTCCATGTTGGCACAGAGACAACATACTCCCGAATCTGTTTTATTACCTGTCCTCAGGTTATGGCTTATTTTGATTTTAGAGTTGGGATGCCATGTGCATAATCCAGTGGCTATAGTCATTATCAAAGATTTGATCTTTAATTTCAGCATTCTCAGCCTCTGTTTCAAGGTCCCAAGGAAAATCTGAGTCATCATTGGTATTTGGATTCCTGTGTAGTTGTGGGACTTGTGTCCAAACTGGTACATGATTTAGCCTTGGAGCTGGGGGCGCTTGTGCAAGTGCCAGCAGTTGCTTGTACACTAGCATGGGTGCCGCTTGGTATTGTTGAGGTCGAGGTGGGTTGTTGC
Organism: Dipteris shenzhenensis; assembly: GCF_047967505.1. Lineage (NCBI taxonomy): Eukaryota > Viridiplantae > Streptophyta > Polypodiopsida > Gleicheniales > Dipteridaceae > Dipteris > Dipteris shenzhenensis. The sequence continues at coordinate 31,153,314 of NC_141607.1, read as the reverse complement.
GCATATTGAAGATGCAACTGTGCTCATCATGGCCGCGGACAACACAGATATGGCACCACAACCTTGGCAGTGGATTCACTTGTGTAGTGATCCTGGCTCTTAAGGTTGGGCACTCATTTGTTGTATGATTTGCCAGGCAGTGTGGACACCAAACATTTTCTTGCCGTGGATATGTTTGAGTTGGCAGTTGAGACAAGTGAAGTTTTTGATCTATGGCCTGCATCATATCTTCTTTCAGCTTCATGGTCATGGCCTCTAGGCCAATCTTCATTGGATGTTTTGGCAGTGTCCTTTGATTTACCCTTTTTCTAGTGCTTATCTCATGTATTAGATCTGCTGTCATCACTACTAGTGTCTGAGTCAGTCATGTTGTCCTCGATGTCAATGGCTGCCGCATGAGTAGCACTGAATGTTTCATAGCTGCTTATCTTTTTCATATCCTTTCATATTTTCTTTCTTAGATCTGCTATGAACCATGCCATGAGGTACTTTGCATCTAGGCACGGGTCACATTTGGCAATCAATCTCTTCATCTTTCCCAAGTACGTGCGTACATCTTCTCGCCGACCTTGTTCGATCTTGCTTAGTTGGAGAGCGGGATCATCTTGTAGCCTCTCTATTTGAAAGCATTGTTTGAATTCTATTTGAAGTAGTTCCCATGTGGCATGCTCTTCCACTAGAAGGTCTAGGTACCATTTAGATGCTTCATTAGTTAAGGCCATGGGAAACCAAGCCACCTTGGTTTCATGGGATTGATTTCCACCTATGCGGCATGCAGCATCAAAATGCTGGAGGAATCGGGCTGGGTCTCCCCTACCATTATATTTGGGAAGTTCCAGTTTTCCCAAGGGGTGTCAGCCTTGATTGTTGTTATTTCTTCGATTGAAGAAATTGTCAACCTCTGCATCGAGGTCGATATCCCCATCATTGTTGTGATGGCGTCCAGCCATGTTGGGGCATGGAGGAGTTAAAGGAAGTGGTTGAATTTCAGGGGAAGATTCGGGGTAGAGGATTGGCGGGGGCGGTTGTTGCAGTGGAGTTATATGTGGATTTGGCAAGCGTTGGAGTCGAAGGCATTGGCCGAAACATAGCTACATGGAGAATGGGCGAGATTTGTGAAGGGTGTCTCTGAACACTCTCCAAGTCTTTCTCGATGTAATGGGATTCTTGAGGAACAATGGACGGTGGGTGGATGGCTGGGTTATCGCTGCAAGATGAGCTCAAAGTCACTTACAATGTGAGTATGGGAGTAAGATGGTGGTCGATGGAGAGGAATGAGTGTCTTACGTAGGGCTCGGAATGAAGAAGAGAATGGGGGTGGAGTTAGTTTTTATAGGAAATGAGTTAAGGTTTAGGGTTTAACCCTAAACTCTTCCCGAGCCATAACTCTTTATGGAGTAAGTCAAAACATCGAGCGACCACGTTCGAGCGAGTCTAGAGTTCGAGCGATGCTTGTGATGAAAAAGGAGAGGAGGAGTCATGAGGTGGGACTATGAACAGTGGTATGTGAAGAGTGCTAAGTTTGTCATGATATTTAGCACGTGTTAGCACCTCATGAGGTGCTAAGTTAAAGATGCTATTTATTGCAAAAGCTAGGCCACCTAACAGTGCTTCCACCCAATGTTATGGGACATAGGACACATTAAGGGAGTTGAGAGATTAATATCACAAGGCCCTTTTTGACCTTCTATTTGTTATTTTCTACTATATCTATCATATCACCTCCTATGGCCTCAATGGCCTTGACCCACTAGTTGTAGGAATTTTGACTTATGGTTTGATGAGCGAATTGTATGAGCGAAAGTTAAAGGATTTTAGAAAGGAAGCATGAAAATGGAATTTTACTTTGTTTAAAACCATGGTTCCAATTCATTCTTTTAACACATTGATCATATGGAAACAGATTGCATTCTTGAAGTTTATTTTATTGAGAGGTGGACATGATTCCAGCAAGAAATCTCAATGATACCACATAGCATGACAAGTGGTTATTTCCATGCACTCAAATGGCTTAATATGCATTTGAAGTTTATAACTCCATGGTGTTCTATAGTGCGGGTTTCCCAATGGAGTCCAAAACAGCAACATACTCTTTAATACAAAATGAAGAGTACCTTTTAATACAATATAAATCCATTCTTTCATTCAATCCATGTCATTTTACATTATGCAATGCTAATATGCCTTTGGGGCCTACATAATACTCAATACTCTAAAAGGCACAAAGATTCACAAAACACTTCAACCACTATCTTCACACTTATCATCTACAAAAGGGCTACAAATGCGTGAACATTGTGTTCCAAGTTGATCAAACCGCTTGTCCTTCGCCATGGCTCTAGCCATTCCTTCAGCATATGTAGGCAAAGCACTACAGGGACAAAATTAATAGAGAGTAAGTTGAAACTGCATAACATTGACCACAGAGTAATAAGATAACGAAGACAAGTCAACCATTCCACCATGACAATGAAAATCAAACGTCTAACTTCAAGGATGACAATCTTCTCTGAAAATGTAATTTTCAAGCACAAAATATAAAAAGTGTGCCACTAGCCAATGTAAAGCATGACAATAGGAAAGCAAAGTGTCTCACTAGTCATCAAAAGGATTATAAGTGGGATTTGAAGAATATTCATCCTCCCCCATATCCTTGTCATCCCTATGAGGCCTCTTTGCTAGGGATGCCTACACTAGTGGCAGCACATATGTATCCACCATGATTGTATCCACATCAAATGAATAACAACATCTTCCACTAGCCTGGCATGCCCTCATGAGAGGGCCTGTGCCACATCCTATCTCTAGAACCAGACCTCATGGCACACATAGCAAAGCCAAAATCATAGAGACAAATCCTAAGGAGTGCTCGAGAGCACCCCTAGCACCCTCAAGCTGCGAGCTGGAAGATGAGGCACCACGAGTCCGCTCTGTCTCAGGCATGTAGTGGGTCCACATGTCATCGCTCACTCGCACCCCATGCATATCAAACAGAGAACGGCTCTCGGCCTTGAAAATGGGTGTGGAGGCTCCATTACGACATGCAAATACCAGCATGGAAGTACGAATCTACATAAAAATACTTAAATCAGCTTCATTGTTCACTTTTTCAATTGCAAAAGACTTTCAAAAAAGTAGATGAATCATATACCGACATGTCCTCCCCTGATTGTTTTATGAAGCCGTACTCATTCTTGTCCAACACCATTACTCTTCTTGCTATCTGAAGGTCTTTGACTTTGACATACCTCTCCATCCATGTCAAGCAAGGGCCTGAAAATTCGTTGCATTAGTTCAAATCATGGTGGAAAGCTTAACAAATGCACATATACATATCAAGAATCCTACTAACATCTCACACCACCTGCAATGGGACAAAGCATGGCAAGCCATCCATTGTCTCCTATGGTGGCTACGGCTGTGGCCAACAAACCATACTTCACATGGTCCTCAGAAAGAATATTCCAAGAAGGTAATGGATTACTGACACCCAAGTTCTGTCCTGTGGGAAAGTCTAGGAAAATAAAATTTGCTGCCCATTCAACTTTTCTCCCCTTTTTCTTGTATTCCATAGAAGGGTCACGTGCGGACAAAAAGAACTCATGGATCTTAGCATAAATATCATTTTTTCTAGCGCATGCAAAGTCCTGGCTCATCAAAATGTAGTCTCCCATGGAGCATCCATATGTAGCCAACCCTCCATAATGCATAGCATGTTCTAGCGATAGTGGTGGATAGAAGATAAATGGAGTGACAACTTTCACTATCTTTTTTCCTGTTGACAAAAACAATCCATTGTTGAACATATGCAAGAAACTCATCCCAAGTCTTATCCACTTCAAATAAAAAAACTCAAAGATTAATGGAATTGAAATAGTACCATTTATCCCATCACCAACATCAATAGAAGGCTCCGCAGGCGGTGGAGATGGTGTCCTCTCCACATCCTTGTCTGTCAAGAAAAAAAGGACAAACGAGCTCAAAATACTTTTGGTTTACAACTAGTTTGACTGACCCTACCCCCCCTGTAGCATGTTTCAAACACAGCAAATAAACCAACCTTCCTTGCAATCTTTCTTCTCTATTTTTCGTGTTGTTCTTCTTGGATTATCCTGATCCTTACTTATTTCTATGGTCTTTTTTGTTGTAGAATATTGCTTGTACAAATCAAGCTCTCATGTAAGCACATTACCACCTGAAAAATCTAACCACCAAGGGCAATTGACAAGCTCCCACTGTGAGTGTCCATGCATGGACTTAGGATACATACAGGTAGTTGGATTGGCCATCTCTATCCAACCCTTGCAATGTCTCGGAAGCTCATCGATCTTGCCCTCATTCTTCAAACATGAGAGATATCTAAACAATTCCCAATGGTAACAGTGGTTAGAATTATGAGGCAAACAATGAATGGAACAGAATACATGTTGGAAGAATCGACAAAGTGTTCACCTAAAGACGACTCGATGAGCTGCCTAATCCAGCTCTGTCATCTTGGTAGCTACCTTCCCCTTCCCAACACCACTGAGTTCACTAAACTCTCTAATTTTCAAAGAGGTAAACATACACTTTCTTCCCTCCAATTTGATGTCATCAAAATACTGACCAAGATTGTACTCAGAAGGTAGGGCAAACAACCGCCCAATGCTTTTAAGCTCCTCAAGCACACCAATGGCATGAGTTTCAATCTTCTCCAAGAAAATTTCTCGGGCCAACCACCTGTAATAGCAATATGCCATCGCATTGGAATAACAAAACACAAGAAGTAATATTATGATTGCTGAAACAATAGCACAAAAAAAGAAGACTTAATTGGCTTACGCTCGGTATGGAATATCTGAAGGAGGCATGTGATACATATTCCGCATGATTGTGCTAGCCTCCAACAAAGACAGGTACTGAATTTTCCTCTCCAATTTCAATGGTGCAAGGGCAATGCACTTAATCTTTTCAAGAGTGATAACCTTCTCCGCCGCATCAAAGTTCAAAGAAAATAGCTTGGCTTTCCAAACATCCCCTAGTTGGGGTTCAAGACAATTGAGCACCTACAAAACATTACTGGGCATGATTTCTGAAACTTTTTAAATTGACCAATGTACTTGAACCATAAACCAAGAGTGAAGTTACCCCTCCCATCCGATTAGATATTTTTCTTTGCACTGCATCTATCTCCTTCTTCTCTGTCGCTGCTCTCTCCTCTATTGGAACTACAGCCTCTCTAGAGCTCTCTTGACATCAGTGTTAAATTCAACCTGCAAGACATAATGAAAGCAACCAAAATGCACCTTTTAGCATTGACAGACAATCAATGAGGCTTTTTATAACAATAAAATCTTAGGGTGGATAGAAATATTAGTATCACCTGAAATACAAGCCGTGCCAAATACCCTCTGCTCAAAGGGTACCAACCAGCATTCCCCTTAACCTCCTTGGTTCTGGCATTGTTAACTGCCTTGCGCTCTTGTGAGGACAAGGAGTTCATGAAAGCTTGGGCATCACACTCACAAATGTTGTTGGCATTTATGAGCACATCCCTCAAGCTAGGCTTGATCACAGCATGCTCATTCAATCTACAAAGAAAAAATTTATGAGTTCTTCTACCCAAAATTGAACGCAGAGTAGAAAAAAACAGTACTATTAAACAAATCTTACGAGTTCATGCACTGCAAACTTGCCAAAAGAGAAATTTCAGTTGTCTTTCGTGGGTCAATCAAGGTGCACATCACCCTAATATGTCGTGCTTTGGTCTCTCTATATGATTCCTCAATCACAGCCATCCAAGCCATGGTTTTATGGTTTCCTTCCCACACATAGAACATCTTGTTAGATAGGTATAGCAAATCAGGCTTTAATGCAAGTTCCTTCTCGAATACTTCTTCAACTTCTCGCCACATCGGTGACCAAGTCTGCCTGATCTCTGATGTAACCTCTATCTCCTCTCCACTCCCATTGCAAATAGAAACTATAAATGCACCCTTCTCAGGGAGATATCCCTCATACTGGAAAGCACTCTTAAGTGCAGCCACATCACTTCTCAAACCCCTAACCTTGGCATATGTAAGAAGTCTACACAAGGGCAACCTAGGACACTCATCTGAACTGAGAATCCTGCATCTTGAAATAACATCACCCCCACTAACAAGATCCAAGGAAATATCTTCCACCACTGAGTTCATCTCATCATCCACAACATCTACCGTGTCTTCTATGCTAGCAGGAACATCCATCTCTTATTTATCCCCACCTTGATCTCCCGCCTCGAGTTCCTCTTGAACCTTTCTGGTCCTCTTTTCCCCTTTTTTTTAAGGTGGTGTCCGGGATTTCTCTTTGCCCCTCCCTCTCGTCTTGGTAGGGCTCACACTTTCTCTTGTTTCCATCTGCACACACGAAGCTCGGTTATGTTAGTCACATAGTATAATAACACGGGTATACTAGTAACATCTCATAGTAACATCCATGTTAATTCGTAAGTATACTAACTATATGTGAGTAAAGTAAGTAGACTACTGGCTAGTCACTATTTTGTCATTGTGGATTTGTTAGTATTGTGACATCTAACACTAGTCTGATAGATCATAACTACATATGTAAGTATAACTAGTTAAAATACTAGTTATAGTCCACTAACATATACGTAACCACTAGAATATAATTACCTCCAAGAAATATACAAACATACAACTAACATATACACAGCTCAGACTAGTTAATAGACTAGTAAAAGTTTACTAACATATAACTAGTTGTAGCTATAATGTACTAAGTTTACCAAAAAACAGCAAACAAAAGAGATTTTGAAGTGGCTTCTAGCTCCCCATTTCATGGGCTGCTCTCAGGGGGCAAAGCATGCTGCCCCATTTCATGGAGTGCTGGGCTGCCTCATTTCATGGGCCCATGGGCTACTCATGAGAGCCCCATGAAATGGGGCAAAGCATGCTCCCAGGGGGCCGCGATGTCACTGAGTTCATCTCATCATCCACAACATCTGCTATGTCTTCTGTGCTAGCAGAAACATCCATCTCTGATTTATCCCCACCTTGATCTCCCGCCTCGAGTTCCTCTTAAACCTTTCTGGTCCTCTTTTCCCCTTTTTTTTAAAGTGGTGTCCGGGATTTCTCTTTGCCCCTCCCTCTCGTCTTGGTAGGGCTCACACTTTCTCTTGTTTCCATCTGCACACACGAAGCTCGGTTATGTTAGTCACATAGTATAATAACACGGGTATACTAGTAACATCTCATAGTAACATCCATGTTAATTCGTAAGTATACTAACTATATGTGAGTAAAGTAAGTAGACTACTGGCTAGTCACTATTTTGTCATTGTGGATTTGTTAGTATTGTGACATCTAACACTAGTCTGATATATCATAACTACATATGTAAGTATAACTAGTTAAAATACTAGTTATAGTCCACTAACATATACGTAACCCACTAGAATATACTTACCTCCAAGAAATATACAAACATACAACTAACATATACACAGCTCAGACTAGTTAATAGACTAGTAAAAGTTTACTAACATATAACTAGTTGTAGCTATAATGTACTAAGTTTACCAAAAAACAGCAAACAAAAGAGATTTTGAAGTGGCCTCTAGCTCCCCATTTCATGGGCTGCTCTCAGGGGGCAAAGCATGCTGCCCCATTTCATGGAGTGCTGGGCTGCCTCATTTCATGGGCCCATGGGCTGCTCATGAGAGCCCCATGAAATGGGGCAAAGCATGCTCCCAGGGGGCCGCGACATCGCGGCCCCCTGGGAGCATGCTTTGCCCCATTTCATGGGGCTCTCATGAGCAGCCCATGGGGCTCTCAAGAGCATGCTTTGCCCCATTTTATGGGCTGCTAGGATGCTCTTGACAGCCCCATGAAATGGGGCAAAGAATGCTCCCAAGGGGTTGCGATATCGCGGCCCCCTGGGTGCATGCTTTGCCCCATTTCATGGGGCTCTCAAGAGCAGGGGGCAGCATGCTTTGCCCAGCAGCCCATGGGGCTCTCAAGAGCATGCTTTGCCCCATTTTATTATGGCCCCCTAGGAGCATGCTTTTCCCCATTTCATGGGGCTCTCAAGAGCATCCCAGCAGCCCATAAAATGGGGCAAAGCATGCTGCCCCCTGCTCATGAGAGCCCCATGAAATGGGGCAAACATTTCATGGGGCTCTCATGAGCAGGGGGCAGCATGCTTTGCCCAGCAGCCCATGAAATAGGGCAACACAATAGCCCATGAAATGGGGCAAAGCATGCTCCTAGGGGGCCGCGAGTTCATGCTTTGGCCCATTTCATGGGCTGCCGGCCATGAAATGGGGCAGCCCATGAACAATGATTGCATTTCATTTCAAGAGCAGAGGGGTGAGGCGGTGTCACTGGTTTTCCCCATCGTCCCAAGAATGTCTTCAACTTTTTGACCACTTATGTGGATCGGGATGGGAATCCAGCACGTACAATGAGTGCCAATGAATGGCATACCTCAGCATTTGACAAAGAGATCCGCAGGTCTATGCCAAGCAAAGGGGACAAGGCAATCTGCGAGTGGACCAGGCATTGGCAGAGAAATCCAGAACCCGCTTCAGTTGTTCTAGCCACAATGTCCACAGGAGTTTGAAGCTCTGAGGACACATGTTCTTCTAAGCCGAGGTGAGTGTTAACCCTTGGTTAAATTGGCTAGCTAACTCGGGTCACCCTGACTCGGGTCAGGTTACTCGCTCGACCCCCTTATTCGGAGGAGTAAGAAGGGAGCTGCTAAGTAGTAGAAAGCAGATCTCCAAGCCTTGTTGATGGTGTGCTGAAGGTACCAGCTATAGATTGGAGGCGAGTTTAGGTCTGCGTGGAGTCGATGAACGAGAGGATAACGAACATGATCTAAGCAAGGAGATGCTGGTTCGTTGGGGAAACCAAGCTGGAGGGGCGAGGTGCAATGCGATGATGAATCGATAGAAATGGGAGATGGGAGTGATGGAATCGAGCGAGAAGTGCGAATCACTGAAGTGCCCAGCCTTAGCTCCGATGAGAATGAAGATGAAGCTGCCCATCCTTGAATTCTTTATAGACTGCCCATGTCATGGGGCTCTCAAGAGCATGCTTTGCCCCATTTTATGGGCTGCTGGGATGCCCTTGAGAGCCCCATGAAATGGGGCAAAGCATGCTCCCAGGGGGCCGCGATGCTTTGCTCCCAGGGGGCCGCGATATCGCGGCCCCCTGGGAGCATGCTTTGCCCCATTTCATGGGTCTCTCATGAGCAGCCCATGCTTTGCCCCATCTGTGCAAGGCAGCTCTCGTGAGCTCCTCTTTCACAAACGATGCCAGCGCATCCTCATGCTTTGCCGTAACTTCTTGTTCCCATGCAAGCTCAAAAAGAGATTGCTCCTGCTGAATGCCTTTCTGTGCAATGTTGCTTGAATGTGACAGCTGAAGGTCATCCGCGGATTGCTCCACTTGAGAAGTCAATGCATGTGTTGCTATTGTCGATGTGTCTCCTTTGCTTTTCTTTGCTCTTTGAATCTGCAATTCTTCGGAGGAGGTCTTGGTCTTTTCTGCACATGTTCAAATTTACAATTCGAACCTTTTTTACATCCACCTTGTGTATTAAAAAACCTGCAAGGCCTGCTACGACTACCAGCAGCGTGCCCATGCTGTGGTTCTAGCCTTGGAGGTTCCTGCTGCTGGGATGCTCTTGAGAGCCCCATGAAATGGGGCAAAGCATGCTCCCAAGGGGCCGCGATATCGCGGCCCCCTGGGAGCATGCTTTGCCCCATTTCATGGGGCTCTCAAGAGCATCCCAGCAGTAGGAACCTCCAAGGCTGGAACCACAGCATAGGCACGCTCCCAGGGAGCCGCGATATTGCGGCCCCCTGGGAACATGCTTTGCCCCATTTCATGGGGCTCTCATGAGCAGTTGGGGGATCTGTTTGCCAAGTTGCAAGGATCGCGGCTCCTTGGGAGCATGCTTTGCCCCATTTCATGGGGCTCTCATGAGCAGTTGGGGGATCTGTTTGCCAAGTTGCAAGGAGCGTTGTGTTGCTAGAAGAGATCGGAACATGCACACGAAAAAGCTTTGCGTTGCTAGAAGAGGCACTAATGAACAACGATTATCAACAAACTAATTACCGTCATCAACCTACCAGAAAGCTTTAAGAGCCCATATGCAAATACGAAGCAGATCTGCAACACTGATGAAAGTGGTATTTCACCACACAGTCACTTCCTAGTGACGATTTTGCATCAACAGGCAACAGGCATGAATCTGCAACTCCCAATATCTCTGCACACAGGCATACGATGCAATTTCTGTGGCACCTTTCCACCGACTAGCCGCGCAGTGGTCGCACAACGAAAAACAGGGCCTTTTTCTGAGTGCCTGCGAAGAATTTCCGCCTTCAAAACGGGCCCCGAAACGGCCTCAAATCAAAAAAATAAAGTCACCAAGGGCTTCGCCCTATCCCGCAGCATATATTGCGCTCTCGCCACACCGCGAAGGGCCTCTCAATCGAGTGTGGGCTTCATTCCATTATGGGGTATTTATACAAGTTGGAGAGCTTCTCTCTCTGCATGTAGGAATTGTAACACATTCTCTTTCTACATATAGAAGTCGTATGTGGAAGTTGTAACACAAAGTTGTAACACATTCTCTTTCTACATGTAGAAGTTGTAACACATTCTCTTTCTACATGTAGAAGTCGTATGTAGAAGTTGTAACACAAATTTGTAACACATTCTCTTTCTACATAAGTTCATGTTGGCACAGAGTCAACAGGGGAGCATAGGAGTGGTTGAGGAAGAAGGTGTAAGAGCATGGGGGAAAGAAGTGAGAGGAGGGAAGACGAGGACGAGGATGAGGAGGAGGAGGAGGGAGGAGGAGAGAGGAAGGAGGAGGAGGAAGAGGGAGGAGGAGAGGGAGAGGATTGGGTTGCAAGGTTAGAGGAGAGGGGAGGAGGGGTTGCAAGGTTAGGACATGCTTTTGGACGTGGAGTACAAGGAAGCATGGACACTTGAGACAATTGCTTGGAATACCAAAGTAGAACTCAACACAATGCCCCAAATGGTGTGGGCTTCATTCCATTATGGGGTATTTATACAAGTTGGAGAGCTTCTCTCTCTGCATGTAGGAATTGTAACATATTCTCTCTCTACATGTAGAACTCGCATATAGAGGTTGTAACACATTCTCTTTCTATATGTAGACCTTGCATATAGAAGTTGTAACACATTGTCTTTCTACATGTAGAACTCGCATATAGAAGTTGTAACACATTCTCTTTCTACATGTAGAACTTGCATATAGAAGTTGTAACACATTCTCTCTACATTTAGAACTTGCATATAGAAGTTGCATGTAGAACTTGCATGTAGAAGTTGTATGTAGAACTTGCATGTAGAAGTGGTGGAAATGGGAGGGCAAAAAAAAAGAGAGAAGAAAAAAATTTTGACGGACAGAAATCCAAAGGGAGGAAGAGGTGGTCACCTAAATGCTCTCCAAGTCTTTCTCGATGTAACAGGATTGTTGAGGAACAATGGACGGTCGGTGGATGGCTAGGTTATCACTACGAGATGAAGGTGGTGGTCGATGGAGAGGGAGGAGAGTCTTACATAGGGCACGGAATCAAGAGGAGGATGGAGGCACAATGTGAAAGATGAATAATGAGGGGGTGGACTGGGTTTTTATAGGAAATGATTTTAGGTTTAGGGTTAAATCCTAAACTCTTCTCGAGCCATAACTCTTTATGGATATCTTGGTTTGCTCCTCTGCAAAAAGGTAAAATGGTTGAAATTGGAAGCTCTACGCAGTCGTGTCCACTACCTAGCCTGATTATTTATCTTGTGGCTTCTATTTGAGAAATAAAGAAAATTTATTAAGGTAGTAACCCAAGGTTGATGCTTGGGGTTGATATGTTTGGCTAGAAATGGAAAAAAAATTTACTCTCCTTGCCCTTGACTGTTACGTTCATGAAAGTTCAAAGTAGTTTGTCTTTTTACACATACCTCCGTATGTTTTACTCATTACTTGAGACACTCCTCTCCCCACAACGGTGCCAAATGTTGGCTCTTTCCTACGGCTTTCGTAGGAAGTGCACGGTTTTCTCAGTATGCAGGGTTTCGAGGCTTTTTGTGACCTTGAGATATATTGGGGTTGTCAGTTGTAGCATATGTGTAGCTTAGGACCTCGAGTCGTGTTTCGGTGAGAGACATAGGCTTAAGTGTGGTAAGCAAACAAAGTGCATACATGTGTAAAAGGAACGTGTATCATCATGATTGAGGTAATGAAGACTTTTGCCTTAATTGGGGGTTGCAGTGTTTAGAAGGAGTTCCAAGGCATAGAAGGAGGTTCCAGGGTTAGAAGGAGTTTAAGTGTTTAGAAGGAGGTTCCAGGGTTAGAAGGAGTTCCAAGGTTTAGAAGGAGGTTCCAAGGTTTAAAGAGGTTCTAGGGTTAGAAGGAGGATCCAAGGTTCAGGGTAGAGTACATGGTGGAGAACTCATCTCGCTCATAGATCATGGAGTTTAAGGGTTGAGGAACAAAGGGTTTAGGGGGAGCATAGGAGTGGGAGAGGAAGAAGGTGTAAGAGCATGGGGGAAAGAAGTGAGAGGAGGGAGGAGGAGGAGGAGGAGGAGGAGGAGGAGGAGGAGGAGGGAGGAGGAGAGAGGAAGGAGGAGGAGAAGGGAGGAGCAGGAGGAAGAGGGAGGAGGAGAGGGAGAGGATTGGGTTGTAAGGTTGGAGGAGAGGGGAGGAGGGGTATCAAGGCTAGGACATGCTTTTGGATGTGGAGTGCAAGGAAGCATGGACACTTGAGACAATTGCTTAGAGGCGGTCTCATGGTTAAGGCGGTGGGATCTTTCTGTGCATCCTCTTTACTGGTGGCATCTTTTTTGAACGTGCATCCATGTGCATGTGGTGTACCATTGATCATTAGACTAGTTGACATGCAGGTATGACCTTTCTATGTGTGTGTGGTAGATCTTATTTTTATACATGCTTTTAGAGTGTCGAATGAAAGTGTGTGGCACAATTATTCATGCAATCATCTATGTGTCTAAGCGAAAGCGTGTGAGTGCATGTGACCTAGTAGCTAGGTAGGGACTAACTGTATTCTTTTTTTGTCGTTGGGATTTCCATAGGGCAACTAGAACTCAGGCATCACTTCTGAGCCCTAGGTTAAAATCAATTGATGCTACCTATATGTGTGAAGATGTACATATGCAAGTGAGTGCTTGTGATACAATCTAATCCTAACTAAGGAAGACTTGGTTTCCCAAATCTTTGTTTTTGTTGGGGATGGCTTGCATGTTGAAGTAGTAGCACTTTAGGTGGCTCCCGTTTATTGTTGTGTTGAATTGGACTCCATCCAATGTTTCTAGCAGCACAGCTCCGATGGGATTCATCTTTCATACTTGGTAGGATCCTTGACCTAGATACTTCAGTTTCCCTTAGTGTACTTTGGCACTGTATAACAGGACCAAGTCACCTTCCTTGATGTCTTTAGCTTTAAGATTTATGTCAAACCATGCCTTTCTTCTATGTTTTTCTGTTGTCATGGCATGGTAGGCAACTAGTCTTGTTTCTATATGCTTCTCCAACTGATAGAGTTTTTCTTTCAAGGATTCATGGTCTCCCATGTGTTCCTGTACTACTATGCATAGGCTTGGTATTACAAATTCTAGTGGGATCACAGCTTCAAGGCCATACACCAATTGAAAAGGTATGTTCCCTGTACTGACCTTGAGTGTGGTTCTGTATGCCCATAAGCCTGCATTCAGTTTCTCTGCCCAATCAGAATGCTGTGGTTCTACTACCTTGGTGAGGATAATGCATATTATTTTGTTGGTGGATTCAGCCTGTCCATTCCCTTGGTGGTAGTAGGGTGTGCCTTTTCTATGGATTACCATAAAACCAGACAAGAGAACCTAGATTACCTCATTGACAAAATGTGTGCCTCTATCCGACAATTTCAATGGGGCATCCGAATCGGGTGATCACATTTTCATATAAGAATCTTGTTGTGCTTCAAGCATCTACCTTTCTGATTGCTTTAGCTTCTGCCCATTTTGTAAAGTAATCAGTGGCCACAATGATGTAGCGTGCTTGTGTTCCTTTTGCTCTGCTGGATGGATGGGACCCACATAGTCAATCCCCCATTTCTCAGATGGTTTTTGTGCAACAATTGTTGTTAGGGGATTGAAGTCTTTGTGTTGTGGTTTAGTAGTCCGTTGGCATACATCACAGCCTTTAACATATTTGTAGGTATTTGCCCACAATGTTGGCCACCAGTAAACTGCGAGGAGGACTTTCGTTGCTGTGGCTTCCCCTTGGAAGTGTCCTCTTGCAATGCCTTCATGGACTTCACTTAGGATTGGCATGATCTCATGAGGCATTACACATCTTCTTAATGCCTGGTCCTTGGCCATCTTGTACAGTTGTCCTTCTGTAATGAGTTGATAAGGTGCAGTCTTTAGAATTAGTTTTCTAGCATCTACTGCTTTCATTTCAAGGGGTGGTCTTCCTATCATTAAGTACCCAATGATATCTCCACACCACTCTGGAACAGCATCTATTTGAAATAGTGTGGCATTTGGTAAGTCGTCTTCTACTCTAGTGGCTTCTTCTCCCGACTTGACATGAGAAATGTGATCGGCAATGTAGTGTTGGGCACCTTTGCGGACCACTATTTTGAAGTTGAATTCTTGAAGCAAGAGGAGCCATCTGGTTATTCTTCTTGTTGTACATGGACAGTTCACAAGATAAAGCAATGCTTGATGGTCGGTGTAGAAGACAAAATCATTTGCCAATAGATAGTGCCAAAATTTCTTTACACTATACACCATTGCTAGGGCTTCTCTTTCTGTGGTGGTATAGTTGATCTCTGCATCATTGAGTTGTCGACCAACGAAGTAGAATGGGTAGTCTTTATTATGTTCACTAGGTTGACAAAGCACACTCCCAATTGCATACTTAGATCCATCAGTATGAACATGAAAATCAATATCCCAATTGGGAGATATAAGGATGGGTGTTGTGATTAGGTGCCACTTTAAAACCTCAAAGGCTTGGTCGCACTCTTTGGTCCATAAGAATTCCACTATTAATTTGTAAAGTGGTCTTGGTCTTAAGGTTGGTGTGAATGGACTTTAAGTCCAATTGAGGGGTTTGAACCAAGCTAATTCTAGTTAGTCTAACTAGCCTATCCCTAACTGTGGGTTAAAACTGAGGACAGTTAGAAAAACTAACCCCATTTAGTTGACCTAACCTAACTGTCCAATTATGCTAATTAACTAGAAGTTGAACTAACCCAACTGTGTCTAACTAACCTATAGTTAAACTAACTAGATTGGTTTAATCTAACCTAAGTTAGAGCTAACTTGACCTAGGTAGAAACTAACCTAGCTGGGATTAGTCCTAGGATTAAGTTAGGTTAGGTTAGGTTAGGTCCTTTTTTTAAATAATAATAATATAAATTAATAAATAAAATTTTATGATTGTTTTTTTTATTTTTATGTTTTGGAAAAAAATTCGGAGGGGGGAGGGGGGGGGTGTTGAGATATTGAGCTCCATTTGTGATATGCCAGGGTGACCGTTGTGCATTTATGTCACCGACTTGTTAGCTACAAATGCGGTTGGTACACCGCCCATGAATAATAGCTATATGATAGCTATCTTTATGTACTCTAGTTAATGGCTCAGTTAGTATGCCACCTTAGTTAGCTGAGTTTGGTTTGAGACCCACATATAGGGTTCACCTATTCTTTTCTACTTAGAGTTCTTTTGGCTTTCATAACTAAGAAGAGGAAAACTGTTTTCAGCCTCCACCTTTGTGTATATTCCCACATTGTGTATGTGAGAAAGTTGCAAGTGAGACTCCTTCCTTCTCTCCCACTCTCTTCACATGGTATCAAAGCTTGGTTCGTGGTAAGGAGCTCAAGAAAGCAAACCAAGTTCATGGTGTCCTAGTAAGAGGATCTATGTTGCTTTCCTTTTTTCAAGTTTGGGAGCAAATCTCTGCAGGTAGCACAGCCGAAAAGTGCAAGAGTGCACTAATTGGGATGCCCTTCGGGGTGTGGCGAGAGGACAATACATGCTGCGAGGCCATTTTGAGGCCTATTTTGGCGGCGAAAGTCTTCCATAGGCACTCAGGAAAGTGCCCTGTTTTTACTATGCGACCACTATTCTACAGGTTGGTGAAAAGTTGCTGCAAAAATTGCATCGTATGCCTATGCGCAGAGATATTGGGAGTGACAAAATCATTCTCATTGCCTGTTGATGCAAAATTATCACTAGGAAGTGACTGTGTGGTCAAATACCAGTCTCGTCAGTTTTGCAAATTTGCCTTGTGAGGCAAAAGTTTTGTTTTTTTGCAGTGACAAAATATTTTGCAGTGTTCTGTAATGGCGTCTAATGCTCTTTCACACATTGTCACTGAAAAGCTTGGCAAGAACAACTTCCAAGCATGGAAGTTTAGAATGACGAATTTCCTTAAGGGAAAAGGCTATTCGGAGTTCATTACTAGAGCTGAACAAGAACCAGTTATTCCTAATGTTCCCAATCAACAGGAGTTGTAGGCATTTAAGGGCTTGTATGAGAGAGCCAAAAAAGTTATGTACTGGCTATCTATCAGTATTTTAGATTCTATAATTGTGCATATTCAGGATGCAAGCATGCCGAAGGAGGTGTGGGATACTTTGACAAAACTGTATAGCACCTCTATAGCACAAATGCACAAGCTAGGAAAATGCAGCTCAAAGTAGGAGTTGCATAATGTGCAGAGAGAAAATATGAGCATCAATGACTATCACATGAAACTGAAGAAGATTGCAGATGCACTTGCTTCTATTGGGTCACCAGTGGAAAATGATGATTTAGTTTCTGTGACCTTGAATGGTCTAGGAAAGGATTATGCACAATTCTAGACATCCATTGCCATCCGTGAGAATTTTCCTAATTTTGAGGAGTTGATTGCTCTCCTAATTTCTGAAGAGTAGAGAAATGGTGCTGCATCTTCTTCAGGAGGAACTTCAAAAGAAGATGTCTTCTACTCAAATGGTAGAAGAGGTAGAGGCCGAGATAGAGCATGTCGATTTGGAGGCCGTGGCAAAAATCAAAATATGCAGCAAATTCAAGAAAACCAGTCCTATGGAGGAGGACATCGTAACTTTAAAGGCAAGGGGAGCCAAAGAGGTCATGGTGGATGGTAGAGAAGCCAAAATGCAAACAGCGATATTGAATGCTACATATTGGTAAAATGGGTCATATGGTTAAAGACTATTATAAAAAGTAGAATGACATCATGAATGGAAAATTGCAGCAAGGCAATTATGCATCCTCTAGTAGACAGGGTGACGACATAAATGAGCATCTCTTTATGGTGCAGAACATGACCAATTCTGTCACAAGTGCAAAAGAAAGCAATGATGTGTGGTATGTTGACTCAGGTGCATTAAGCCACATGACAGGTCATGCAAAATGGATGCAGGATGCAAGGAAACTAGAAAGACCAGGATTTTTGGAGACTGGTGATGATACTACACATCCTATTGTGAAGATTGGCAAAATTCCTTTGTCTATGCAAGATGGAAAAAAGAAATAACTATCTGATGAATTTCATGTCCCGAATATCACCAAGAACCTGGTTTCTATTGGTCAAATGGTTGAGTAGGGCTTGCAGGTCAGATTTAATCCTCATGGATGCTTTGTTGAGGATATGAAAAACAAAGGTCACTTGATAGCAAAAGCGAAGAAGAAGGCCAAGATGTTTACATTGGATGCAGACATGCCTGAATTGAGTGCAGCAATGTTTGCACATGGGACCGGTGTAGTTGCAGATATTGATATCTGGCATAAACACATTGGTCATGCTAATATACAACGACTTAAATTAATGCAAACCCAAAATATTGTTGCAGGATTGCCTAAGTTCAAGGTTGCAGAAATGCATAAGGTATGTGAAGCCTGTCAATTTGGAAAACAGGCAAGGAAACCATTTCCTAGACATGTTCAAGAGAGTAAGAGGCCATTGGAATTAATCCACTTTGATGCGTGGACTACTAAAGTTGCATCTATAGGAGGCTATCATTATTTTGTCACCTTTATTGAGAACTACAACAGAAAAGTTTGGGTGTATTTTATGAAAAAGAAAAGTGAAGTGTTTGGGCATTTCAAATCTTTTAAAGCTATGGTTGAAAAAGAAATAGGCCTGCAAATAAAATGCCTAAGGTCAGATGGAGGGGGAGAGTACCTCTCAAATGAGTTTGCAAGTTTCCTACATGAGCATGGCATAAAGCAACAATATTCATGTAGTCATACCCCACAACAAAATGGACTTGTAGAAAGGAAAAACAGGCATATTGGAGAGGTATCTCGTGCCATGCTTAACAAAAAAGACCTGCGAGATTATTATTGGGCTGAAGCAGTTGCTACAGCAATCTACATAATGAACAGGACTCCCACTGCAGCAATACATGGCATGATGCCAGAGCAGATTTATACTAGTAGGAAACCAGATATTTCTCATTTGCAAATGTTGCCTATGTTCATGTGCCAGATGAGTTGAAATCCAAGTTGGATCCAAAAGCTAAGAAGTGCAGTAGAAAGGATATAGATGCTATAACCCTTCTACTCGTAAGTTTACAGTGAGCAGAGATGTTGTTTTTTATGAGATGAGCAGCTAGTATAAACCAGTAAATCTGATTGATGATGTAGATGCATAAAATGGTAATGCTGCACAGAATTCATAGCAGCAATCACAAAATATTAATGGACCTGTAGTGTCCTCTAGTAGTGGTTCACATACTTCACCATGGACAGGCAAATTGAGATCAAGAGGATCTCGTCAAAGCAATGTAGATAGTGGTATGCAAGTATCACGAAAAGGAAAAGAGAAAGTAGATCAGCCCATGGCTGATGTGAATGCAGGTCACTCTTATGTGGATGGTGAATCTACTGGCTCAGAACAGAGCCTTGATGATGAGTTGGGTATTCCCTCTGTTGTTACACCTGGAGTAAGCAAGACAAGGGATGTTTTGAGAGCTCTTGGTAGCGAGCCTATTTTGTGCAGGTCTACCAAATCTAGGTATCCTATGGATAGACTGAAATATGATAGATTTACAGCCATTCACTATGCCTATATGGTCAAAGTGATACATGAACCAAAACCCACTTCTTTTGAGCAAGCCATGGGAAAAGAAAAATGGGAGAAATCCATGGATGAAGAAATGGATGCCTTGGAAGCAAATGCTACATGGGAATTGGTGCCTTTGCCTAAAGACAAGAATGCAATTGGCTACAAGTGGTTTTATAAGGTGAAGCACAATGCATGTTGTTCTGTGAACAGATACAAGGCAAGATTAGTTGTCAAGGGGTATGCACAGTCATATGGCATTTATTATGAAGAAACATTCAGTACAGTTGCAACGATGGTAATTGTAAGAGCAGTCATTGCTATGGCTACATCAAAGGGATGGTCTTTGCATCAGATGGATGTATAGAATGCCTTCTTGCATGGTGATTTGCAAGAAGAGGTCTATATGGAGCAGCCAGCAGGTGATGTCCATGCTGTTCATCCTGAGTTTGTCTCAGGTTAAAAAAGCCCTGTATGGCTTGAAGCAAGCACCCAGAGCATGGTCTAATAAGATAGGACATTATTTTGTCACTATTGGCTTTCAGATTTCCAAGGTAGATTTCTCACTTTATGTTAGAAAAACATAGAAAGGTATTATGCTGCTTGTCATTTGTGTTGATGATTTGATCATCACAGGTGATAGTGATGAAGATATCCTTCATGTGAAAATGCTATTGGAGCAAAAGTTTGAGATGAAGGATTTGGGAGAGGTGCGTTACTTCTTGGGCATTGAGGGGATTAGATCCACAAGTGGGATATGGCTCTTGCAGAGGCAGTATGGATTGGACATGCTGTCCAAATATGGGATGACAGGCTGTAAGCCTATTTCAGTTCCTTTGGAGTAGAATGTGAAGTTGAGCGCAGATGCAGGTGAGCTATTGAAAGACCCTACTATGTACAGACGCATAGTATGAAGTTTGATTTATATGACTATTACCAGGCCAAATTTGAGTTATGCTATTGAGTTGGTAAGTTAATTTATGCAGGCTCCAAGGAAATCACATTTGGATGCGGCTAGATGCATACTGAGGTATGTGAAGTCCACATTGCAATATGGAGTATTTTATGAGACTGGGTTTCAGATACAGCTACATGGATACACTGATGCTGATTGGGCTGGAAGTATTTCTGATAGACGATCTACTAGTGTATATGTTGTTGAGATATCGAGCTCCACTCGTGATATGCCAGGGTGACCATTGTGCATTTATGTCACTGACTTGTTAGCTACAGATGCGGTTGGTACATCGCCCATGAATAATAGCTGGATGATAGCTATCTTTATGTACTCTAGTTATTGGCTCAGTTAGTATGCCACCTAGGTTAGCTGAGTTCAGTTCTCGTTCAGTTTGAGACCCACATATAGGGTTCACCTATTCCTTTTGTACTAAAAGAGAGGTTCTTTTGGCTTTCACAACTAAGAAGAGGAAAACTATTTTCAGCCTCCACCTTTGTGTGTATTCCCCCATTGTGTATGTGAGAAAGCTGTAAGTGAGACTCCTTACTTCTCTCCCATTCTCTTCACATGGTATCAAAGCTTGGTTCGTAGTAAGGAGCCCAAGAAAGCAAACCAAGTTCGCAGTGTCTTGGTAACAGGATCAGTGTTGCTTTCCTTTTTGGAGTTTGGGAGCAAATGTCTAGAGGTAGCATAGTCAAAAAGTGCAAGAGTGCACTTTTTGCAAGAGTGCACTATCTTAGATTGGGACGCCCTTCATGATTCAAGGTCATTTTGGGGCCCGTTTTGGTGGCGGAAGTTTTCCGTAGGCACTCAGGAAAGTGCCCTGTTTTTTGCTGTGCGACCACTGTTCTGTAGGTCACTGAAAAGTTGCCATAGAAATTGCATCATATGCCTGTGCACAGAGATATTGGGAGTGAGAAAATCATTCTTATTGTCTGTTGATGCAAAATCGTCACTAGGAAGTGACTCTGTGGTCAAATACCACTTTCATCAGTTTTGCAGATTTGCCCTTGTGAGGCAAAAGTTGTGTTTTTTGCAGTGACAGAATATTTTGCAGTGTTTTGTAATGGTGTCTGATGCTCTTTCATAGATAGTCACTGAAAATCTTGACAAGAACAACTTCCCAACATGGAAGTTTAGAATGAAAAATTTCCTTAAGGGAAAAGGCTATTGGGAGTTCATTACTAGAGCTGAATAAGAACTAGTTATTCCTAATGTTCCCTATCAACAGGAGTTGCAGGCATTCAAAGGCTGGCATGAGAGAGCTAGGAAAGTTATGTACTGGCTGTCTATCAGTATTTCAGATTCTATGATTGTGCATATTCAGGATGCAAGCATGCCAAAGGAGGCATGGGATACTTTGACAAAAATGTATAGCACAAATACGCAAGCCAGGAAAATGCAGCTCAAGCAGGAGTTGCATAATATGCAGAGAGAAAATATGAGCATCAATGACTACCACATGAAGGTGAAGAAGATTGCAGATGCACTTGCTTCCATTGGGTCGCCAGTGGAAGATGATGACTTAGTTTTTGTGACCTTGAATGGCCTAGGAAAGGATTATGCACAATTCCATACATCCATTGCCGTCCTGATATTTTCCTGATTTTTACGAGTTGTTTGCTCTTCTAATTTCTGAAGAGCAGAGAAATGGTGGTACATCTTCTTCAGGAGGAACTTCAAAAGAAACTGTCTTTCTACTCAAATGCTGGAAAAGGTAGAGGCAGAGGTAGAGTAGGCCGATCTGGAGGCCGTGGCAGAAATCAAAATATGTAGCAAATTCAAGAAACTAAGCAATGTTGAATGCTACTACTGTGGTAAAATGGGTCATATGGCTAAAGACTACTACAAAAAGCAGAATGACATCATTAATGGAAAATTTCAGCAAGGGAATTATGCATCCTCTAGTAGACAGGGTGATGACAGAAATGAGCATTTGTTTATGGTGTAGCACATGACCAATTCTGTGACAAGTGTAGAAGAAAGCAATGATGTGTGGTATGTTGACTCAGGTGTGTCAAACCACATGACAGGTCATGCAGAATGGATGCAGTATGCAAGGAAAATGGAAAGACCAGGATTTGTGGAGACTGGTGATGATATTGCACATCCTATTATGCAGATTGATAAAATTCCTTTCTCTATGCAGGATGGGAAAAATAAATACCTGTCTGATGTATTTCATGACCCGAATATCACCAAGAACTTGGTTTCTATTGGTCAAATGGTTGACCAGGGCTTGCAGGTCAGATTTAATCCTCATGGATGCTTTGTTGAGGATATGAAAAATAAAGGTCGCTTGATAGCAAAAGGGAAGAAGAAGGGCAAGATGTTTACGTTGGATGTGGACATGCCTGAATTGAGTGCAGCAATGTTTGCACATGGTCCTCGACCCACCGGTGTAGTTGCAGATATTGATCTGTGGCATAAACGCATTGGTCATGTTAATGTACAATGGCTTAAATTAATGTAGGCCCAAAATATTGTTGTAGGATTGCCTAAGTTCAAGGTTGCAAAAATGCATAAGGTATGTGAAGCCTGTCAATTTGGAAAACACGCAAGGAAACCATTTCCTAGACATGTTCAAGAGAGTAAGAGGTCATTGGAATTAATCCACTCTAATGTGTGGACTACTAAAGCTGCATCTATTGAAGGCTGTCATTATTTTGTCACTTTTATTGATGACTACAGCATAAAAGTTTGGGTGTATTTTATGAAAAAGAAAAGTGAAGTGTTTGGGCATTTCAAAGCTTTTAAAGCTATGGTTGAGAAAGAAACAGGTCTACAAATAAAATTCCTAAGGTCAGATTGAGGGGGAGAGTACCTCTCAAATGAGTTTGCAAGGTTCCTACAGGAGCATGGCATAAAGCAGCAATATTCATGCAGTCATACCCCACAGCAAAATAAAGTTGCAGAAAGGAAAAACAGGCATATTGGAGAGGTATCTCATGCCATGCTCAACAAAAAAGACCTGCGAGATTATTATTGGGTTCAAACAGTTGCTACAATAGTCTACATAATGAACAGGACTCCCACTATAGCAATACATGGCATGACGCCAGAGGAGAGGTATACTAGTAAGAAACCAAATATTTCTCATTTGAAAGTTTTTGGGTGCATTGCCTATGTTCATGTGCCAGATGAGTTGAGATCCAAGTTGGATCCAAAAGATGAGAAGTGCATCTTTATTGGTTATTCTCTACAGCAGAAAGGGCATAGATGTTATAACCCTTCTACTCGTAAGTTTACAGTGAGCAGAGATGTTTTTTATGCTATGAGCAGCTGGTATAAACCAATAAATGTGATTGATGATGTAGATGCACAAAATGGTAATGCTGCACAGAATTCACAGCAGAAATCACAAAATATTAGTGGACTTGTAGTGTCCTCTAG
This sequence comes from Dipteris shenzhenensis, assembly GCF_047967505.1. Classification (NCBI taxonomy): domain Eukaryota; kingdom Viridiplantae; phylum Streptophyta; class Polypodiopsida; order Gleicheniales; family Dipteridaceae; genus Dipteris; species Dipteris shenzhenensis. The sequence goes on along the minus strand of NC_141607.1, from coordinate 31,129,864 downwards.
TAATGGTTCACATACTTTGCCATGGACACGCAAATTTAGATCAGGAGAATCTCCTCAAAGCAATGCAAATAGTGGTATGCAAGTATCACGAAAGGGAAAAGAGAAAGTAGATCAGCCCATGGTTGATGTGAATGCAGGTCACTCTTATGTGGATGGTGAATGCAGTGGCTCAGAACAGAGCCTTGATGATGAGTTGGGTATTCCTTCTATTGTTACACCTGGAGTAAGGAAGACAAGGGATGTTTTGAGAGCACCTAGTAGTGAGCCTATTTTGCACAAGTCTACCAGATTAATTATCTTGTGGATAGGCTGAAATATGATGGATTTATAGCCATTCACTATGCCTATATGGTCAAAGTGATACATGAACTAGAACCCACTTCTTTTGAGCAAGCCACGGGAAAAGAAAAATGGGAGAAAGCCATGGATGAGGAAATGGATGCCTTGGAAGCAAATGCTACATGGGAATTCGTGCCTTTGCCTAAAGACAAGAATTCAATTGGCTGCATGTGGGTCTATAAGGTGAAGCACAATGCAGATGGTTCTAAGAGCAGATACAAGGCAACATTAGTTGTCAAGGGGTATGCACAGACATATGGCATTGATTATGAAGAAACATTCAGTCCAGTTGCAAGGATGACAACTATAAGAGCATTCATTACTATGGCTACATCAAAGGATGGTCTTTACATCAGATGGATGTAAAGAATGCCTTCTTGCAATGGTGATTTGCAAGAAGAGGTCTATATGGAGCAGCCACCAGGTTATGTTCATGCTGTTCATCTTGAGTTTGTTTGAAGGTTGAAGAAAGCCTTGTATGGCTTGAAGCAAGCACCCAGGGCATGGTCTAACAAGATAGGATAGTATCTTGTCACTATTGGCTTTCAAATTTCCAAGGTAGATTTCTCACTTTATGTGAGAAAAATAGAGAAAGGCATTATGCTGCTTGTCATTTATGTTGATGATTTGAGCATCACAGGTGATAGTGATAAAGATACCCTTCATGTGAAAATGCTATTGAAGCAGAACTTTGAGATGAAGGATTTGGGAGAGCTGCAATACTTCTTGGGCATTGAGGTGATTAGATCCACAAGTGGGATATGGCTCTTACAGAGGCAGTATGGATTGGACATGCTGTCCAAATATGGGATGATAGGCTGTAAGCCTATTTCAGTTCCTTTGGAGTAGAATGTGAAGCTGAGCATAGATGCAAGTGAGCTTCTGGAAGACCCTACTATGTACAGATGCATAGTAGGAAGTTTGATTTATATGACTATTACAAGGCCAGATTTCAGCGATGATGTTGGGTTGGTAAGTCAGTTTATGTAGGCTCCAAGGAAACCGCATTTGGATGCGGCTAGACACATACTGAGGTATGTGAAGTCCACATTGAAGTATGGACTATTTTATAAGACTGGGGTTCAGATACAGTTGCATGGATACAGTGATGCTGATTGGGCTGGTAGTATTTCTAATAGACAATCTACTAGTGGATATGTGTTCTCTTTTAGGAGTGCTGTAGTCACTTGAGTAGTAAGAAACAGCCTACAGTTGCCTTTTTGAGCACAGAGGTTGAATACAGGGGTGCAGCAATGGCTGCATGTGAGGCAGCTTGGTTGCATAAGCTACTTTATGATATGCATCAGTCTATAGATGGGCCAGTTGTCATTTATTGTGACAACATGAGCAGTATACACTTGGCAAATAACCCAGTCTATCATGCTAGAACAAAACACATTGAGGTGCGTTATCACTATGTGAGGGAGAAGGTTCTAGTAGGTTTTATTGATCTAGTTTATGTCGGCATGGAGGATCAGGTAGCTAACATATTCACGAATGCATTGGGTGCAGAGAAGCTGCACAAGTTCAGAGACCTACTTGGTGTGTAGGAATCGGGATTGAACTCAAGGGGGAGTGTTGAGATATCGAGCTCCACTCATGATATGCTAGGGTGACCGTTGTGCATTTATGTCACCAACTTGTTAGCTACAGATGCAGTTGGTACACCATCCATGAATAATAGCTAGATGACAGCTATCTTTATGTACTCTAGTTAGTGGCTCAGCTATATGCCACCTAGGTTAGTTGAGTTCGGTTTGAGACCCACATATAGGGTTTGAGTTTGGTTTGAGACCCACATATAGGGTTCACCTATTCCTTTTGTACTAAAAGAGAGATTCTTTTGGCTTTCACAACTAAGAAGAGGCAAACTATTTTCAGCCTCCACCTTTGTGTGTATTCCCCCATTGTGTATGTGAGAAAGTTGCAAGTGAGACTCCTTACTTCCCTCCCACTCTCTTCACATATGTGTTCTCTTTTGGCAGTGCTGCAGTCACTTGGAGCAGCAAGAAAGAGCCTACACTTGCCTTGTCGAGCACAGAGGCTGAGTACAGGGGTGCAGCAATGGCTGCATGTGAGGCACCTTGGTTGCATAAGCTACTTTATAATATGCATCAGTCTATAGATGGGCCCGTTGTCATTTATTGTGACAACATGAGTAGTATACACTTGGCAAATAACCCAATCTATCATGCTGGAACAAAGCACATTGAGGTGCATTATCACTATGTGCAGGAGAAGGTGCTAGTAAATTTTATTGATCTAATTTATGTCAACACAGAGAACCAAGTAGCTGACATATTCACGAAGGCATTGGGTGCAGAGAAGCTGTGCAAGTTCAGAGACCTGCTTGGTGTGCAAGAATTGGGATTGAACTCGAGGGGGAGTGTTGAGATATCAAGCTACACTTGTGATATGCCAGGGTGACTGTTGTGCATTTATGTCATTAACTTGTTAGGCTGCAGATGCGGTTGGTACACCGCCCATGAATAATAGCTAGATGATAGCTATCTTTATGTACTCTAGATAGTGGCTCAGTTAGTATGCCACCTTAGTTAACTGAGTTTGGTTTGAGACCCACATATAGGATTCACCTATTCTTTTGTACTTAGAGTTCTTTTGGCTTTCACAACTAAGAAGAGGAAAGTTGTTTTCAACCTCCACCTTTGTGTATATTCCCCCATTGTGTATGTGAGAAATTTGCAAGTGAGACTTCTTCCTTCTCTCCCACTCTCTTCACAGTAGGCGTCGCCACTGGTGCATCGCCGTGCGTGAGTGCTACGAGCGCCACCATGGGCCGCCGGGATGTTGGTGCAGTAAGGCCCAAGGTCCTTAAGGGCCTTGAGCCCTTTACAATTAGAAAGGGCCTTAGACCCTTAGACTAGGGAGAGGCATGTGAGCAGATGGTAGAGAGAGAGAGAGAGAGAGAGAGAGAGAGAAGTGGGGGAAAAGAGAGAGAGAGAGAGAGAGAGAGAGAGAGAGAAGGGAGAGAGAGAGAGAAAGAGAGAGAGAGAGGGCAGGGGGGGGGAATGGGGGGTGGTGAAGGGGATGAGGGAGTGGTGGAGGGGGTGGTGGAGAGGGAGGGGGAGGGGGGGGAAGGGTGGGGATGGAAGTGGTGGAGGGTAGGGGAGATGGAGGGGAATGGAGGGAGGGCAAGTTGGGGAAAGGGGAGGGGGAAGTGGAGGGGGGAATGGTGGAGGGGGAGGGGGGGAAAAAGGGCAGGGGTGGTGGAGATGGAAGGGGTGGAGGGTGAAGGGGGAGATGGAGATGGAGGAGGGGGAGGGGGAGGGGAAAAAAAAAAAAAGAAAAAAAAACTTGACGGACGAAAACTTTGATGAAAAACGGAAAACTTTGAAGAAAATCCAAAGGGAGGAAGAGATGGTCACCTGAACGTTCTCCGAGTCTTTCTCAATGTAATGGGATTGTTGAGGACCAATGGACAGTGGGTGGATGGCTAGGTTATCATCGCTATGAGATGGGCTCGAAGTAACTTACCATGTGAGGGTGGGAGTAGGGTGGTGGTCGATGGAGAGGGAGGAGTGTCTTGCATAGGGCTCGGAATGGGGAAGAGGATGGAGGCAAGATGTTGAAGAAAAAGTATGAGAGGGATGGGTGCTCTTTTATAGGGAAGAAGGGGGAGCTGTGGACTTAGTCAAACACATGTGCACCTTTGAATTTGTCCAAGTTTGACTAGGGAGGAGCAATATGAAAATGTGCATTTTGGAGTAGGGGGTGTTGAATCATGGGAGGCCCAATTCATAAGTATTGATCTCAAATTATATTGTTTATGTGGTTTATTAGGAGGTCATTTCTTTGTACTAACCCCTCTGCGAATTGTGTCATCTTGCAACTTAATATCGTGTGTAGGTACCCTACTCCTGTCGAGATAGCCTACCACTACCACCATCGTAGAGGAGATAGATGGAGGCACTTCTATGATGACGGGTTGATTACTGAGGAGCAGTATATCCAGGCTACTAGAGCGCCCCCCAGGTATTTAAAAGTAATTAAATAATGTCAATATTGTAAATAAAGATTTGATTTTTCATACATTGATACATGTTGTCCCTTGTTTACAAGGCCCTACAGTTGATCAAGAGGAAGAAGATGAGGAAGAAGGGAGTAAAGAAGGGAGCGAAGATGCAGAGAACTTAGATTAGTCATAGAAGTAGTGCTAGCTAGTCTTTTTTGTACTTGAAGCCATTGGCTTGGCTTTGTGCCTCTCTTGTATATACACTCCTTTTATTTTTTGTACTTGAAGCCACAGGACATGGCTTGGCTTTGTGCTATATGTACATACAAGCACTTTTTGAGCTATGAATTAATATACACTCCTTTTTCAATTTCCTTGTGCAACGTTCTATATATGAATGCCTTGTGAACTAAATTTTTTGGAGTTGTAATGTTTTATTTGGAATTATAATCATCGGCTATAGACGTGCTTGCAATCGTGCTAATTAAAATGTGATTGGCTGCTGTAAGAATTGAATTGGACAATGTGGAAATGGGATTCTTGTAACTACATAGCATACACAACATACACAGCATTCTGTTCAACCACACAAAATTTTGCTTTTATTTTTTATTTTTCATCTGTAGAGCATCTACCTCGCATCTACAAGCACGTCTATGTACGTGTCTTTCTTTTTTTTTTTTCTACAGAGCATCTAAAAGCGTGTCTATAGGTGCATCTATAGGCATGTCTATCTATTATATAGATGCGGGTCTGTAGACGGGCTCATAGACATGCTCGTAAGTTTTTTTTAAGTTAAGGAAACATGTCTGTGTGCATGTCTGTGGGTGCTTTGTCTTGTTTTGGATGTACAACCCAGGCAAAGACCAACCAACTAGATGCTTCTTGGATTGATGATCAACGATCTGCTTGGAGAACGTGATTATTTTTTTTGAAAATCTCTCCTTCAAACCAAGGTGGTGACTGCTTATATATAGAAATGGACTCATCAAGATCAAAACTGGCATTCACACGTCACGGAGTACAAGAAAAGACACATTGTGACTATGGTGAGCATCATTCCAATCTAGCTTCTAGTGTTTCAATGTAGCATTAAGTGAAGCAGAAGCCATAAAGAAGCGGAAGACTATCGGAAAAGGTGCATTTCTTACAAGTCAGAAATCACTTTTGCTCACTAAACTTTCAAGGATAGCTTTTCTTGATAAAAAACCAACCCCAAGGGGACTATATGATATTATTCCAATATTTAGGTTGCTGAAAAGCAAAAAGGCAAAAGAGAATCAAGGATTTCAATGGATTTAAAAAGTCAAAGCTAGTGTGGACTTCTAGCCATAAAACCTTTACTTATATTCTACTTAGTTGCCATGGTCTTCTTGCAAATCTACAAGTTGGAATCCTTGACCATAAAGACCATTCAAGCTGCACAGCAATGAATAACATGAGATCATCTAATGGTGTAGACACTAGCTTTTGACAAGCCGATGTACGTATTATCGCTTCTTCCACTAGTTTCTTCACTTCTCCCACCTGACTCCACGAGAAACAGGAAGCTTGATCCTTGAACTAGTTGTGGCATCCAAAGAAATAGGGAAGCCATCATTCGGTTGTGCCCTTTGAAAGAGATGTAGCCTATTGAATAAGGCAAAAATCCATAGTCATCCGGAGTGTTGTGAGCTCGATACTTACCAAAAAACATGTTGCCCATGCTAACAACTCAAAACTAGACCTTTCTTTCTCGACAATCTGCAGTAGAACCGTTCAATCTACCCATGGAAACTCGATGAATCTGTCACCAGAATCGACACACATAGTTGAAACTTTGACTACGTTGTCCTTATTTTGAAATTGTGTCGATTTCCAACATATAGCAACCTTTCTTGCACCCAACTTTGTTCATTGGTGTAGACATCTTACTTTCAATTCAGTGCACCTACCATGGAAATATCAAGTCATCGATGGATGAGAAGTGTAGGCACTAGTTGTACCAACCGTATCTTGGCATACATGCCAAATACATAAATAGACACCATCCTGATACCCAGCGAGAGATTGCATCATCCAAAACATGAAGAGGGTAGAATAGACCAAATAGCCCGATGATAACATTTGATCAATATCTCAAGCTTTGGTCACATTAGGGGACGGTCACACTTTAAGTTGGACTTGCAGATACCAAACCCACTAGATGGGAGCCTTTAAAACAAAGTTGGGAGGAGGGAGACCTGGAATGGCACTTGAAAAGAAGGAGGGAGAGCGGGCTACAGAAGGATCGCAGTCAAGATGGGGAGGTAGGGATCTTGGAGGCAGACAAGAAACGAGTGCCATAATCAGCTAGAGATGGGGAAGCAAAGCTATTTGGATGAAGGGATGACATGCAACCTAGGTGGAGCTATTGTCAGATGAGCTGTAAATGCGACCTGCATTGTTTGAATGTCACACACCATCAACCAATGGAAAAATACTCTATTTTTAATTTGCAAAAACTTGGGAATTTCTACTTTGCAGCTCGGGGGGGGGGGGTTCACTTAGTGTAATATGTCTATATCACGTGCATTAAAGGCTTCTTCTCTAAATCCCTATGTAACCTATTTCTAGCATTTCCTTACGACCCCTCAGTAGATTTTCTCAAATTTTATAAATCCCATAATATAATTATAATTTTTTCCCATATGAATTTTTAATGTCCTTATGTACGAGGTACACTACTACTTTTGGAGTCATTTTGAAGGCAACATGAGAGATATGGATTGTATCATGCATGTTATATAAGTCTACACACATGGAAGAGGGCTACTATAGTGCAACAATAGGTGACATGCAAGTTTCAACCCCGATGGCAATGCCAAAAGACTAACAAAACAAAGAGTAAACAAGACAAAGCATGTGTACCAAAAGTAAGAGAAACAACGTGAAAAATTCACTAGGCATGCCAAAGGAGATGTGAAAACCTCACCCTTATATTATGACAACCCTTAAAGACCTTCTCAAGTTACCCTTTTATCATAGCATTCATTTAAGGCTCTTGCACAATTCCCATAAATTCAGAACCCAAAACAAACACTATGGCTTTGCCTTTGGGATGCCAACAAATAGCAAAGAAGTTAAGCATGTGTGCCATACACACCAAGTTCTAAGGCTGAAGAGGTATGCAAAATAACTTGAAATATGCAAAGACCTCGTCCGAGCCGAAAGAAACAAAATTTATAAAAATTCTTCATCAAAGATAAGAAATTGTTATAAATGACATATATGATTCAACATGTTACAAAAACCATATGTCTAGATTAGTCAAATTGACGAAATATTTTATGACAATACATGACAATTATTATTGCCAATTATAAACATCTAGAGCTTTACTATGCCAAATATTGGAAACTTTATGAATTGTCTATATCCCAAACTTATTAATTGCTATAGCTAGCAGAACCTTCCATCTCACAAAAATTGTGTGGAAGTTTGCAAATCCATTATAATTTCTACATAATATACCAAATCCACACATTAATTCAACTTGCACATAATGTATTGTGTGTGGTATAGAATGCATACAAAAAAAATGATAAAACCACCTCCCCCTTCGAGAGAGGCGAACAACCTGGCCTCAAAAGTGGTCCCATCTAGCCGAGATCTAGCCCCATCACCTTGTGGGCATAGGGGCCAGGAATCAATTCCTCGACCAAGCCCTCAAGGGGGTCACTATGTATAAACTCTCTATATCATGTGCGTTCAAGGCATATTTATAAAATCCCTTATCTATAGATTTTTCATTAATAAAATGTACCCTTTTTCTATAAAAATTTGTAATTCTTTTCTATATTAATTTTAAATACTCCCTTATGTAAGTTAGATTCTGTAAATTTTAGAAATTAAAAATATCCTTCTGTTGAACTCACGTGATAGGGTTACATAAGATGAGTGACCCCCCCGAGGCCAAGCCTTGGGTGGAGCTTAGAAGAAGATAGGAAAATTTATGTCCCAAATCCAAAGCAATGAGAGTAAATGGGAGAGCTTCTTATGTAGGTACAGAAAGAGCTTTTACCTCCTCTTTGAAAGAGTCTAGGGAACTCACCTTATAAGTAGTCCCATCTAGCCCCATTGCCCTGTGGGTGTAGGGATTAAGAACCATTCCCATAGCCAAGCTCTGAGTGGGGCTTGGGAGAAGCAAGGAAAATGCCTATGAGGGAAGTTGGTCTCGATCTCACAAGAGGCACTACATAGAGTCGAGACTACCATGCCCCCTTCTGAGTGCAACCATAAGAACCGAGCAAGAAATTACCATTAAGGATGCCGAAATGATCAATGAGAAGGATTGCAAAATGTATGTCTCCTTTGGTTTGGCTTGAGGGAAGAAAAATTGAGATCTTTTGGGAGGCATGTAGCAACAAGGTGTTTCTTCAACATTGCCCATTTGATCTACCAAGAAGAAGTAGCTCTGGGAGACAACCAAAATATTATGAGACACCATCGCCCATCTGTAGACAAATCTGCAAGGAGAAAGAATTGAGCAATTAGTTGTCTGAGATCTCTCCTATGCAGAAGAAAACGCCAGTACTTTCTTGTGCAAAATAAAAACTGCTACCTCCTTGGACAACGTTAACACCAAATTCAAGGACATGCATGAGATAGTAGCCCAGCCCACGCTTGAAACAATGAGTAATTGTTCATTAGGACTTATAATGAGAAAATTGCAATATGATCTTCCATGAAACTCCATTATCATATCAAATAGCTAATTTTTGGGGTTGAGGATCCTTGCAGAGTTGTTTGTCTCATACTTCCAAAATCACCTCATCTTTGCTTTCATTCCAAAAATCATCGACAATGCCTAAGCATCCTTGTCCTCCCACTCTTCAACCTTAACTCGATTTGTTGGTACTACCTTCCCTCATCTGTGATTCCAAATCTTTAAATCCCCTCCCATCATCACATTCCATGCCTTCCTTACCACCATGTGGCTCCTTTTCTTCACCTTCCAAGATTTCTCCTATCTACTTTACCTCCATCTTCAAAGTTTAGAATACCCATTCATGATTGGAATGAGAACAAAGAATAGACACAATCCACTATGCAACTAATGCTACATTTTGCAACCCTCACTTGACAAGGGACACACCAAATTGAATATGTAATCTACTTTATTCTTGCAAAGAAACTCCATTGGTTAGTTGGAACAGATTACGGTTGTTGATCCTCTGAGCTTTGATATCTTGCTAGAGAATAGCGATCTGCTTGCTATAGCCAACTCTCATAGTGATAAACTTACTGAAGGTCACACAACACTACTAGATAGATCACTCCATATGTACACAAGTGCATAAGGAAATCCCATCACAAATATAAGAAGTGTACCACAAATATAACATACAAAAGGCCAATATATAAAGAATGCTTCAAAATGGAACTTTTAGAATGTTGTCTTTGACCTCCACTTGGCATCTTCTCCTCCTTTAAGCCTGTGTGCTCTTCCAAGAGATTTAGTAGGCTCTAGAGACAATCTTGCTCAAGTATATTCTACAATGGCATTTGGCCCCTTTATTTAGGGCAGGTACTTTCAGCCGGGGATGAGCATTTTCCGAGCAAAAACGTACGAGCAATCTGAGTAGTGGACCTTTAGTCAAGTCTAATTTGATACCTTCAATATATATATTTTTTCAATAAACATCATGTGCAAAAAAATAAAGTAAAAATAATATTTCTTCCAAACAATTTATAGTAAAATGGTCTAGAATCTCAGGAAGATTGAATTGAGAGACATGGATAGATTTCTATAAAAGGACCATTCAAACACACCAAAAGGTCACCAAAAACTATAGTGTGGTGAGTAATACATTGTTCATATAAAACTCTTAAAGAAGCTGTGGGCAAGAAAATACTGTTTACATACATATAGGTATATTGTGTCAAGCAAATGACTATCAAAATGCACCCAAAAAGTCAACACAAGCTACTATGGTCATACAATATTTGTACGCACCTATGCAAGTTCCTTTGATATAACCACAAGTAGAGATAAAGGCCCTTCTTAGCAAGCAGGTAGAGCTTGGTAGAGTTCTTGCCTACTTAGTGCAGACTGGTGAATGAACATGTGTATCTTCTCATCTAGACCCAAGTATTGCATATAAATGTAATACAGATGTTTGCATGGGATATATCTGTTTTTCCCTTGAGAATGGCCCATAAATTCCAGACATGTGCATGATGGAAACAATGAAACCACAACATTGTACTTGCTCCCTTTTCTACGTGATCCTGGAGTGGAAACTAGGTACTCCACATGCTCTCTAGGGACAACTATATTAACATTGTCAACAACACATTCCAAGGAAATAGACTTAACTATCCTTGTTCTCATTTCACATGTCACCTCAGTTACCCATTCCACAACCATGCCATCCCTTGTGCTCGGTCTACCTGTTAAATCAACATATTTGGCCCTAGTGCATTGCTTTTTTAATCTAAATCCTCTAGCTACTAATAACCTCATTTCTTCCTCATCTAGGCTTGTCCCCTTCTCGATAGGCCACTCCCTCGGCACCTCAGGTGGTTTTCCTTCAATGCAATTTGATGGTGTCCATGTGTGGTCCATGTTATCCCCACAAAACCAAATCAATTGCCTTCGAATGCCTACTTTGGTGTTGATTCTCCCAAAAAAGCTAGGTGCAAGAACACCTCTCTTTCCCATCCTACCCTTGTGATCTATCAATTTGTGGCATTTGATTCCTTTGTCCTCTAAGTATCCTTGACACCTCACCTCACTACCTACATTAGTTCTTCTTATAGCCCACATAGTCTTGTGTACTACCTCTTCTTCAACATATTGATTTGTTTTCAAGATTGGTGTGGTATTTTGTTTTCTCTTTCTTGGCTGATTTACATACTCGTATTCTGGATGATGTGAATCATTTGTATACACTGCTTCTGAGAGAGATTTTGACCGCTTCCTTCTCACAGTCTTCAAATCACCCATACAATCTTGACCTCCAATAGTTGCATCCACCTTGCTAGCCACCTCATTACTAAGATCAATGAACTTGCATGAGTTGCTACCTATGTCCCCATAAGAGTGCCTTTGAGATAGCTTTTCCAAACTAGGTCCACAACCCAAGTGTAGTCCCTTTAGATATTCTGTGTATCTTGCAGTTTGCAGCAAAGCACCGTCATATCCATCTCACAAGCATTTTTTAGTGTGACATATTTCACTCCATCATTCGATGCCAACCAACTTCCATGGACTGACTCTGCAAGGTTGTGGCTCTAGGAACTAAAAACTAGTCAGATCCCTCCATGCCCTGTGTCACAACATAGATTAGTTTCCAATTTAAAAAAAACAATAAAGTTGTGAATGAAATAACAATAGGCCTACCTTGAGAATGTATTCTCCCCAATTAGCCAATCTTGCATGCCACCACACAATCCATGTTTCTAAAATGGAGATGTCCTTCTTATGTGCATGATGCTTGAACCACGAACTGAGGTTTTTCAACTCAATGTCTACAGCTTCTTGAGATGGAGCATTCTTCCACTATCTACATCTTAGCTTGAACTCCTCACTATCAAATGATGGAAGGAACTTAGCATGGTTTTCCAAGCTTTGCTCCCAATGGAATAAGCAAGATCTCTCTTTTTCTTTGAGCACCTTATTGGCATCACCATTGAATACCATTCTAATTGCATGCCAATTTGCTTGTGCCTCATCAGCCATAAATACTTTAAATTGAGGCTTTGGGAATCCCTCCTTCTACATGACTCTATTTAACATTTCCCAAAAAAGGATATGGGCTTCTGTATCCTCAACCTTGAAATCCCCAATAGCAACAGTTTGTAGCTCTTGAACAAAACGGTTGTAAACATGGCATGCCATTGTATTCCAATCATGCATACGTTTGACAAAATCAAAGCAATCCCAGCACGACAATCCCAGCACGATCCTAACTCTCCACCTAGCCTCATCTTGTTCACTAGATCAACACCACTACCATGTCCCTTGGTAGACATCTTGAAAACATGACATCTTTCAAATGAAGAAAATTCAAGTTGTCCAGGGAACACCATGCTCTGAAAATAATCATATACACACTTTCTTTTCAGTTGTAAAAGAGCATCATAACCATCTGCAAAGGATCCACTTTCAATTTGGGCCTCCCTTTTCCAACGTGCAAGCCTACAATTAAGAACATGTAGCATCAAAATCCCATTACTTATTTTTCATAAAAACTTGAGTACTTTTAATCACATTAAAAGGACAAGTATGCACATACCTTCTCTTGTCCAAAGTTGGAGTAATCTTCTCTAGTAATGATGTCAATTCAGCATCACTCATGGCTTTCAGATCATCTTGAACGATGTCATCCAATATTATTTTTTTTGCTAAATTTTTTTGCAAGGCTTAGGTCTTCCCATCCCATCTCTTTGTATGAGCTTAGTCAACCTAGCCTTAACTTCCTTCATAGCACCTCTAGAACTTCCTTCACCAACGGGATGCAAATGATACCCTGAGTGTATAACAGACCTCTTAAATTGTGTATCACCCTTGGGGTGTGGGTAACATAAGAATAGCCTACATGGGCACTCTTGCTCGCAGAAAGGACGAGCTCCACAATGCAAACACTTAAGAGTACTATTTTCGCCAACATATGAGCAACATATGATCTTTGAAGACACACTCGTGAAAGTCTCCCTTGCCAATGCTTCTCATTAGCCTCTTTGGTTCTCTCTAAGTGAGGAAAAAATATGTTTTTGCATTGTAGATGCCCACTACATCTTCGAATTCTAACTAAACCATCAAATCCTGTCATATTACTTGTTATATCATCCGTCTAAACATGGCTGTCATATTTGGTTTCTGTCCCCTCAGCACGGTTAGGGAGGTCTAAAGCGGGAAGCTCAAACAAAATATTGCCATCATACTTTACTGGAAGTGCATCAACTTCTTGTATTGTTGCTCAGGGGGGTCACTATGTATAAACCCTCTATATCACGTGCATTCAAGGCCTATTTTTAAAATCCCTTATCTGTAAATTTTTCATCAATAAAATGTACCCCTTTTCTATACAAATCTGTAAATTTTTTCCAAAACTATTTTAAATAATCCCTTATGTATATTTATTTCTATGAATTTTAGAAATAAAAAATATCCTTCTGTTGAACTCACGTGATAGGGTAACATATGATGAGTGCCCCCCCCGAGTATTGTTGTTATAATGTCCATATCTTTTTTGAGTGCACTTCTTGAAGGAAGGTTTTTCAAGAGAGGAACCAAACTCATGGTCTTATCGGATTGTTCATCTACTTGTTTTTTATCCGACACTTCCTTACTGATTCCTGTCAAAAGCTTTACACCTCTAACAATGAAGGTGGTTCCAAACTGAGTGTCAAGATGAAACAAGGACTCCTCACCTACAAAGGGAACCTCAAAGGACAAGTCATCACACTTGCTATCAAGTAGTTGATGCAAAGAGATTGAGCTCGGTGAAAGTCCAAATGCTAAGTGAAGGTATTCCCTACTAATGCGTGCAACACCATTAGTTGTTGCAACTTGCAATGTCTTCGACCTATTGTCATTAGACACAATTGCAAAATCCATGGAACTTGTGGAACACAATCTCCCTTCCTTCAAGTGAAAGGAAAATTAGTCATTACCAGTGTTGAGATCTATTGCTAGCAAACGAGGCACAAGTGAGTAAGCATGTGAGCAACAGTAGTTCATGCACTTGTCTCCTTTCGAACTCTATACTGACCAACTCTGCACTTGCAGTGCAAAAGCATAGAAAGAGGCCATCATTGTTCTTTGATACTAAATCAACTAGAAGATCGAACTCATAATATAACCACATTCATTGCCACCGCCACGTCCCAAGAACACAAGTCCTTATAACCGCCAATTCAAAAGAATCTACTCATATAATCAATTCACAACATTCAGTCTAACCGCCCACGTTCCAAGTACTCAAGTTGGCACCCCATTTATCATTCAACGAAACTTTCTCTAGGATGGAGAGGATGGGGAGTCATAAAAGAGTCATGTTACTCAAAGTTGAGCTTTCCAAGACTAATGCACACGAAAAAGTACCACTACAAATCAGTTTCACTGGTGAAACTATATTAGTAGACGCAACTAGCTCAAAGAATGGATGGGAGGTGCTGACAGAAGCTTGGATGGAGGGTTTGTCAATTTCACTACACTAGCAAGTTTCAAGTTTATGGGAGCTATTGCTTATATCTCTTACAGTTTCAGCGACAAAATTTAAGTAGTATGCTATGGGCATTTTTTTAACCATTTGGAATAGCACTAAAGTGATGTATGCTATGTGTGTTCTAATCAATTATGTTAATAGATCGTGTAGGCAACAATCATTAGTGTTTCATCTTTAATAATTCCAAATCATGCTAAGGCTAATGACTCTTTGAGATTGACAAGTACTAGATGCACCGAGTAGTATCCAATGCCCAAAGAAATAAGGGCCAAATTAGGGCTCTCAATCATATAATATTTTGAAATGTCATGCCTAATGTTTTGAGCAATGAAAAATATCACAATGTCAGTACTTTACTTTAAACAATGGAAAACATCATCTTTAGGATACCTTTGCCAAAGAGGCCTTAAATGGGTGTGTATCCCTAGTATAATTTTTACTCTAAAAACAATCGTACCAAAGGATGGAATAGTTGCGAGAGAAAAATCATGGACATGATGCCATCATTAGATATAATGAAATAATAGAGCTCAAGAAGGTTAATGGATTGAAGGTGGTAGCAAAAAGTAGAGACATCATAGTTTCACTGGCAAAACACTATTGGAGGCCATTTCATTTGGAGTTCACAACTATAGTTTTGCTGGCAAAACTATGTGGGAGGTAACAAGAAGTAGCAAAACTATAGTTTCACTGGCAAAACTATGTGGGAGGTAACAAAAAACATCTCATGTTGAGTTTGCTAGAAGTAGTAAAACTATAGTTTCAATGGTGAAACTACACCAGAGGCCATTTAAAATTGGAGTTTGCAAGTTCACCAAAAGCAGAGAAACTATAGTTTCGTTGGCGAAACTATATGAGGAGGCCATTTCACATGCAAGGTAACAAGAAGCATTGGAACTATAGTTTTGCTAGGAGGCCATTTCACATGCAGTCTGCAAGATAGAAAATTAGAGCAAAACTCTAGTTTCATTAGCAAAACTATATCAGCAAGAAATTGTTGTGGGTCTCAACAAAATAACTCTTGCACGATCTTGTCTTGGAAAATGGGAGATGTGTGAATCCCACTCAAGTATTTCTTCCTTCTTGTTGATCTCATCTCCTCCAAAATCGTGGAGCTTTGGGCAACATTTTTGCAACTTTAGAGTTGTAACTCGTGGAGCTTCGGGGAACGTTTTTGCAGCTTCGTGGAGCTAGGAGTTCTTGTGGGGATTTTGCAGCTTTGTGGGGCTCCATCTCAGAGGTAAGGGAGACATTAGAAGCTTAAAAGAGTAATATTTGAATGTTTTGTGTGTGTGTGTGTTTTTGAGAGAGAGAGAGAGAAAGAGTTTTGCAGTGGATAATATTCGCATGTTCGAGGGAGTAGGATGTAGGATATTAGCGTGTTTGAATGTGAGACTCTGTGAGAGGAAAAGTAGGAATGTGAGACTCTGTGTGAGGAAATGTGAGCTTAAAGGAGGAGGATATTGCATGTCTGCCTACAAAGGCTATATAGCAAGACAAGTGAGAGAAAATGTTAATGATATAGGTGGTAGGATTTGTTGGATATAAAACTATTGTTGGGGAATGGGGAATGAGTCTAAAGAAGTGTAATAAAACTGTTGTTGGATATAAAACTATGGGTGGAATGTTCCAGGAAATGTAGAGATCTGAGAACTTCGAACAGGAAATTTCTTCTGAAGACATGGCTATCACCTATTAGATTCTTGCTCCTTGCTCATTATACTCTTTTACGACTGTTGCTTTGTCTATTTTCTTCAGTGTTTGTTGCTTGCGTGTTAGTTCTTTGCGTGTTGGTTCACTTTTGGCCTCTTGCCGAGTGTCAAAAATCTTAGTCCACACCACCCACTAAGGCCATCAGGAATCACTTGTAATTGCCAGAAGTGTCTGAGAAAATGGTTCGATCTAACGAGACCTTGTATTTCCTGATGAATTCGCTCTTGATGTCTTTCATCGCGGTCTTAGCATGACCCTTCGTAATTTTTTGCATATTCAAGAAGAATGGATTAGTTGAGGAGTTTCTAGGTGTTTTACCTACCGACATTGTGCACCCAAAACGAGATCGTTGCACACTCAGCCCAGCGTATTCCCTTTGCCTTGGCCACTATATTCGAATAGCCTTAGCTACTAGATAGAGAGATTGTCTCCATCATGGCACAAAGAAGTGTGAAAGAGGGACGTTACTTGACTAGAACAAAAGTCCTTCTGCATAGTTTTGCTAATGAAACTAGTCTCGCTGCCAAGGTGTGAAGGTCTTCATGCTCGCGAAAGTAGTCTAGAGCCTTTTTTTCTCTGCCAAGGTGTGAAGGTCTTCATGTTCATTATCTTTTCTACTGTGCATAGTTTCGCTGGCGAAACTAGTCTCAACCCTTTTTTTGTCTGCCAAGGTGTGAAGGTCTCATGTTCATTATCTTCATCATCATCTTTATCAATCATCTTCATGTTTAGCTTCATCATTTTCTTGGACCTTGGAAGCACCTTGGCTATGGCAAACAACGCAAAAACTTAGCTATGTAGACAACAGTGCTTAGAAGCTATGGAAAGGAGCCTCGGCACATGCATAGGTGAAGCGTGATCGCAGAAAGACAAACAATGCATAGCTTCATCGAAATGGCCTTCCTGCAATTTCCACCAGAGTCTCGCTCCTGATAACGCGAATAAGCGTCTCGTCATCAGTTCCTACACCTTTCATTGATTTGTACAAAACTTGCACACAAAAACTTTCTGAAAAACTTCAGGAACCACTTGCAAAGATGGCAATCACCAACATCTGCAATGTGTGGCATAGCACATGGATTCCGAAATTGATACCTTTGCAAAGTGTTTTGCGGGGTTGCTTATACATTTCGTCACTGCTCTTACGGTCTCGTAAAATTTTGCAAAGCAATTCCCCTGAACTTTCTTGAGAACCTATTCAAAAGAAGCAATTCACGACCAATTCAGCAATGTCACCACTATAGTGATCACTAGTGCTACAGTCAAAGAGGCAATTAACAACCAGTTCAGCAATATTATCACTATAGTCCCTCCTAGTGTGCGCAGTCTATCAAAGCCTCTCCTAGTATGGCCGAGGCTCTTGCCGCATAGAAGAACGAACCCCAAAAACCCTTTTGCATCTTCATCTGACTCAAAGGAGCCAGTGTGTTGTCCCTATCGACGTAAAAAACTATTGTGTCTGCCGCTCCTATGTCTACTACTCCTACAGCTGCAGCTTTTGTCCTTTGCTCTCACCAGCTCACCCGACCGAGAATGGATCATTGACTCCCTCCCGTACTATGATTCAGGGACTTTCAGGGGCTTCGTTGGCGACAACTCTACAAAGGAACCCTCAACACTCATCTCACTCATCTCACTAGCACTCATCCCTCAGATTCTACCTTCTGTCAAAACAGCATGCACTCATCCCTCAGATTCCACCTTCTGTCAAAACGGCATGCACTGTTACCACCACACCACGACTATTACCATTGTTACCATTTGTGACCACACCACCGGCCAAATTGTCTGGAGTGCTTTGCATGGCTCTATAAACTCTCCACCCTCTCTTCTCTTACTGGCTCTGCTCTGAGTGATTTATGGCACTACAAATTAGAGAAGAGCAGAAAGCGCAAAGAAAGACGAACGGAAGAGAGCAAGAGAGAGTTAAAAGAAGAAGCAAAAGCAGTGCGCAC
This sequence comes from Dipteris shenzhenensis, assembly GCF_047967505.1. Taxonomy (NCBI): domain Eukaryota; kingdom Viridiplantae; phylum Streptophyta; class Polypodiopsida; order Gleicheniales; family Dipteridaceae; genus Dipteris; species Dipteris shenzhenensis. Next base: position 31,111,688 of record NC_141607.1, on the reverse strand, counting down.
TCGCTCGCCTGAGAGAGCGAAAGTGAAAAGAAGGTAAATGCATCAACAAGTAGAAGATGCTGGGGGGGAGGTGGAGTGGAGCAGCATACTGCTACGCTCGTTTTTGATGGAGTGTCCATTGGCGACTCCATCTCTTGGTCCTCTCAGTGGAGACCGCCTTGCATTTCTTTTCTGCCAGTAGAACCTCACCAAATGCTTTTCGTGTTCCATCCCCACAAAGTTCATCGTCGCCCTTCTCCAGCTCATAGTCCTATCATCGAAACACAAATCCCACTTCCATACATGAGCACGTAGAACTTTTCCCCCGAGAAGACCGTAGTACTGAACCCGAAATCACCGAACCCAGGTGGGACGTTCTCTACCCATGCATTCCTCCAGGCCCTATGCCTCGAATCATATACCTAGAAACTAGTTTCGCTGTCGAAACTAGTTTGGAGCCTTCTTTTCTCTACCTCCACTCCATCATTAAACACAAGAATGACATACTACAAGAGACTCTCTCTCCTATAGTGATATGCTTTCACTAGCGAAACTATATTCTGAGCCTTTTGCCCTACGCCTCCTATCCAACATTTTGTGCCCCCTTTGCTGTTTCATTTCTCTGGCTCCTCCCCCCCTTGCCCAGTTCCTTTTAGGCCTACCAAGAGCCAGAGCGCAGTTATTATATATAGTGCAAACTTCTTCAAAATCTTGTGGATCACACATGTAATAGCTATCGGTTCATACCTCTGGATATGGTTTCACCAGCAAAACTATGATCTTGCCTTCTTCACACACTGCTAGTTATAGTTGAAGGGAGCCTCGCCCATAACACGAAATTTTTATTCTTAACTTTGCATTCTGTTATCAAAATAATGTATTGAGGAACTCCATTTTTTTCAATCATTTAAAAGATGTTTCCATTGGCAAAACTATGAATGGCATTTTTATTTGATCATTTGAAAGATGATTTCACTCTGTCATTTTTCATTTAATCATTTCAAAGATAGTTTCACTGTGTCATTTATTTGTTTTTCTTCTTGTGCAGGTGAGCTTATTGAAAGTTGTGCAACAAATGCCTCCAGTAAGTTTGGTTTCTTTTTCTTTTTCTAGTTGCATTTCACCTTTGTATTTTTGCAAATCTTGTAATTGAGTTCTTCAAACGTGTAGAGAAAGAAACGTGATGTGTCTAGTCCTATCACAAGGAAAGGTGGCAAAAGGAAGAAGCAAGAGTCAGAGGTTAAGAATGAACTGAAGGAGCTTGAGCAAGTTGACATTGAAAATGATATTGAGGATCCTGGGGACAACAAGGATAAAACTATAGATGATCCATCCAACAAAGCAGGAGTTAAAGATGATGTGGAGGATATCATTCCAGAGTGTGTTGAGAGACCATCAGGTCCAGATATTTTAGAGCTTCTTACAGTAACTAAAGAAATTCCACCTCCTCGAATTCCCTTGTGTCGTTGTCTCATAAACCCAGTTGTGCGTCAAATTAGGAATGATTTGACCATTTTGAAAAGAGCATTTGAAACAGAGGGATACATTCCGACAAAAGGGTCTTTTATTCTATCTATCAAAATGCCTTATGGGTCTTCCAAGGATGTTGATGATGTCACAAAGAGAATTTTGGGACAAGAATTAGAGCTTAATTAATGATGAGTTTGAATCAGAGATAATTGGCACACCATGGAGATTTTTATCAAACAAAATGTTCTTCGTGTGGGAAGGAAATCATCGTACGGCATCTTGGATGGAAAGCATAGAAGAGCTTTACACAAATATCAAGTCTAGACACATTAGAGTGCAAGCTCAAATTATTGAGCTGGAAGCAAAGGATGAGCTTAAGCTTGTTGCTCCTCTACAAAGATTTAACCTGTAAGCCTTGTTGTTTATGTTCACTATATTGAGCAAGAGGGTTGGATTATTTGTATAATCCTTGAGATGGTAAGTGCTTGTAAATGAAACCAATTTTGATCCATTTAAGTCAATGGTTACAGGCTTAATGAAGATGCAATTGTTGTTACCAATCTCAAGGATTATTTGTACCACACAAGCACACTTGTATCTTGTGATGCTCAATATTTTACTCAGGATTTTAGTGAGGAGGAGAAAAAAGCTATTGAGTTGGCAAGACAGAAAGAGGTTGGAAGTGGACAAAGGGTGTGGTATCCCCTCACCCAAACTATTCTTGGGAGGATGGTATTCGCTGTAAGTATTAGTTCTTTAGTTTATATATTTTCTTTTTTTGTGACTTTGCTTTGTGTTCCAATAACATTATGATGAGATTATCTATTTATGTTGAAAGGGGAAATGGAAATCTGATTTTGAGGCTCAATGCAAGAAATTGCATTCTTCCATGCCAAAGGATGAGAGAGAGTTCAAGATTCATCATGAGATTAAAAAGACTGTGGGAGCAACATATCGAAGAAAAATTACACATGTAAGTTTTCAATTTACCAAATTTTGTATTTATAGATCACAAATTTGAATTTGTACTCCACAAAATTCTACGTTTTATATCTCAGATATTTGAATTTATAGTTTGCAAATTTGAATTTATAGTTTTCAAATTCTAATTTTACAACTCATAACCATAATATATGATTTGAAAATTATAAATCTATAGTTACAACTTGCAAATTTTTAGTTTGTACTTTGAAAACCTTAATATATGGTTATTTGTGTGTATCAAAGTCTCTTCTAAAACTTTACTATTTGGCAAATGGTTTCAATAGTCAATCCTTCCCATGGCAAGGAGTGGTTTAATATCCTTTGGAATTTACCATTTGAGGATACATCAATGAAGATCACTTTGGAGAAGCTTTACCAAGTATCAATTGCAAGCTGTTCCAAGGCAAAGCAACTATCTATTCTTTCTCTTCTTGGTGCAGATGACAATCTAAAGGAGAGTTATGGATGCCTATGACTGACCATGGTTTCATACCTTGGCTTGCAAAAGAAGTATGGATGGACCATGTGTTGACAGATGCTGGGCGATTGCTTGACCCAGTGATGAAATCATCAAGCATTGAGGGTGCATCTACACTTCCAGACAGTCCTTCTATTCTGGAATACTTTGATGGCATTATAGTGAGACACGGGCCTTTTTTTTTTAGCCTTTTGATTCATTGATGACAGTTGCTGTTGTTCCATCCAAGCAAGTCGATCTTACAAATGCCAGCAGACGATTGGTTTACAGGTCCATTTTGGCTTTCGAATTCAATGGAAAGATATCTTTGTATTACCTTGCATTCTCTTATATTATCCTAAAAATCATCTAGGTATCTCCATTATTTGGCTGCAAATAAGAGTCTTAAGGTGGTACCATCCATTTGCAAGGCTTGGACTATGCTTGCACCTGCTACTTATTGCATGTACACCTCTCATATTTTTAGAGAGAATAAGCATAAGGATGGTCATATATTGCTTACGGAGTGGGAAAGGAAGCACTGCCCTTGGTGGATCGAGATGAAGGCTGGAACATGTATTGAGGAAGAGAAGGAAACTTATGATCGCCATTTAAAAGGTGAGTGCAAGTCAATCGTCGGGCAACATGGATGAGGCACAAAAGAAGAGGCTTGAAGAGGAGCAAAAAGCAAAAGGCAAGTCATGTCACTCCAAATAACAAACGAGGTGGAAGACCTAAACCGACGGGCACTTCTAACACAGGTCTATTTTCTTATAACTCTTTCTTTCATGTTTCAAAGTGATTAGAAGCTCCCTACAAATTTAATTTAGGGTCCTTTATTATTGTAGACAATGATCCATGAAAGGAGGAGTCTCTTCTTAGCAAGAAAGTGTGTAATATGGATATGGTTTATGTTCCTTTGTCCACTTTCTCATCATTTGCAACTCGTATCTCATAAGAAAACTACAAAGTTTCGGAGTATGATTATGTATCACTTGGAAAAGAAGTTAAGCAATACAAGTACGATGGGGCTTTTCAAATCATAAGAAATTTCTACCATGAACTTGGTGTCATGAAGAAGTCACGCAATGGAAAAAATTCTGCATGGAGTGTGGATTTTTGCTTGATTGACCTTCCTACAAGATCTACAGTGAGTGGAATCAAGGGTGGAATCCCTGGATGGAACATTTTAAATGGGGAGCATATCTCATGCTCACTTGCTATTGCTTCATCTGTGATGGATGATTATGGATGGACATTGGTGATGTGTTCACCTATATCCACTTCATTCGTTGAGTGTTTGGCAAGACAAATGAGACTAGAGGTTTCTTGTAGGTGAGCAATATATCATAGTTGATAATGTCTGTTTATGTGAATTGCATTCAGCTATTGGTATCTTATAGTTAGTACATGTAGATGGATCGTGGAGATGGGAGATTGCATCGATGTTGTGGATAATGTTGGCTTTGATGTCAAGGTATGTCATTTGGGTATTTACATGATTGTCATGTTCTTGTTTGTTCGTATTTTATTTTTCTCCATTAACTTTTTCAATCTATGTTTCATGTAGATTACCGCCTTTCAAATCCTATTGTTCTCTAGGATTGGCAAGAAGGCACATCACTATCTTGATAGGGCAAATAAATTTTCCCAATTCCTTAAAGTGTGCATGGACAATTATTTCATCACTCATTACTTGCCTTCAAGTGTACGGTGCATAAAAGAGGGAAAGGGTGGACAGTGGCATGGTGGGTTGGAGAAGAGTAGCTCCATGATGTTGATGTTCATGGAGTTGTTGTGTCCAATTGGAGGCTCTGTGCTTGAGCTTGGTGCAGGTACAGCACCTGGGATGAAAGTAGCAATTCACTCAGGACATCCATGCATGGCAGTGGACAATGACAGAGATTTGCACAGGATACTTAGAAGGCATGCTTAGAGACAACTTCACAGAGGCAGGGCCTTCAAGTGTGAATCAAGCAGTCCTCATGATAGATGATGAGGAGACAGACTATGACTTTGATGCACCTCTTGATTAGTGAGTAATTTATTTGATCTATGTGTATAATTTAAGCATGGTTAGATATACTGACTAATTGGGCTTAGTGTTCTGCCTTGCTATGCAGAAGATGTGGCTACCAAATGGCAGGAGATAGCACATTTGATTATGAGTTGGTGGAGAGGCACATAGATGACTTGGCTGATGAGGTCTAGAGAGCACGTCCTTGCTTTTTATGGATTGATGCAAAACTTAATTTCTCATGTTTTCATTATCATCTCATGTAGACCTGGTTTCTTATGGATGGATAGCCATTACCTTCTTATGCAAACCTTAACTTCTTATGGATTGATGGATTATGGCTTCTGAATCATGTGATTTTAATGTTCTTTGACCTAATAATATGAACATGTCATAGTTGTTTTGGAAATGTATTGCAAGTTGTAATTTTTAGGTTTGAATTTACAGTTTGGAAATTCTAAATTCGCATACCTTAATGTAGAGATAAATTTGTAGTTTGTGAACTCTAAATTTAGAGTTTGCAATTTACAAATTCTGAATTCATAGTTTACATCTTTGATTGTTAAAATATATATCCGTCCCTCTATTGAGTTTAGAAAGACTGAAAACAAATAATTGTTGGCAATCTCACAAGCTTGAGGGGAGGTATTAATAAGCATATCTACTTAAAAGTGAACAATGCCACTAGTCCTAATTTTGTTGGCATGTTGAGGCTTATAGAAAATACAATGAATGTGCAAATATAATACACACAATTGCATCATGAGAGCATTCAGACCAAGGGTATATGTCTTTGGCTCTTTGTACCTTGGTACATGCATGCAAGATTAAAGTTAAAGTAGACCAATACGGCTATTTTTATGTCACTCAATTTGTACATCTAAGTAAGAAAATTATCCATAAGACCTTATCTTTGCATAAGCTTGCCTCTATTTTAATCCCTAGTAAGATTTTTATTATGTGCAATAAATTAGCAACTTCCAAAGTTGCAAAAATACCTAGAGGTTTACTATAAAATCAATTAAAGAAACATGTGCTAATATGAGCATTGTCGATTGAGGTTTAAAAAAAAAGATATTCCATAAAAAAACATTCATTCAAGTATAACTCCATTGAGTGTTGCTCAAATAATCCGCTCAAGGGTTACCGCTCATAATATGTACGCACCCCTTTGAGCCTCTACTCCTTGAATATTCAGCAACAACAAAGGACTTATTCCTGCCTGACCTAATCCTATAATCTGCCAACACGTAGGTCTATTAGCCAACCCTGTAGGGGATGACCCTATTGCATGTACATGCCCTCCTTTAAGCCAACCAATCAGCTTGCACACCCCCACCAATACCCAATCAACCAGATAGTTATGACCCAAATCCTCACCATTTATAGGGTTATTCTAACACCGGCCAGGTCTTCACATGAGGGCCTCTCTACCCTCCACCTGGGCCTTGTAATAGCCTCACATGGAAACCTTGTGTGGCCTCTATGTGCTGCCTAGCCTTTTATGCTACCCACATGGAAGCCATACATCCTTATTTAGTTGCTACCTCTACTCAGCCCCAATGGCTCTTTCCATACTCAAATCCACCCACATGGCATCGTACATATGCCCCTGTGATAGGGCAGAAGGATGAAGGATCTTGTATGCTCATTTATTTCTCTACTTTGTAAAGTTGGTTTGCTAGTAGATAATACCATTCATACTATCCTCTACCTCCACGGCTAGCTCAATCCAAATAAATGAAGAAGTCCACCTATTGAAAAGCATAGAATCTAAAACTGATGGTCTTTTTGGGGGAGAATGTGCCACAATGTGAGAGATTAAGTAGACAAAGAAAAGCTATCATATTTTCACCTTGATTATAGTTTCAAAATTTTGGCTACCAACCAATCCTTGGGGGGGTCACTATGTATAAACCCTCTATATCACGTGCATTCAAGGCCTATATTTAAAGTTGCTTATTTGAAAAAAATTTCATTAATAAAATGTACCCCTTTTCTATACAAATCTGTAAATTTTTTCCAAAACTATTTTAAATAGTCCCTTATGTATATTTATTTTTGTAAATTTTAGAATTAAAAAAAATCCTTCTGTTGAACTCACGTGATAGGGTTACATATGATGAGTGAGCCCCCCGAGAACCAATCCCAAAGATGACAAAGAGTCTCTCCTCAATGGACTACACAAATACAAGGACAATCAATCAAAAGAAATTATCTTAGCAGAAGACAAATGGTGAAAGTGTTCTCGATTCTCACTAAATAAATGTGAGAGAACATAGGACCTTATACCATAAGATTCAGTGATGCAAGTAGCTAGACTACGCAGGGAAGCATATAAATGTCAAGTATAGAGAGTCAAATACAATGAAGATTCTTACAAATTCAAAGTGAAACACTCTTTTCCTAGAAGCAAGTGGATGAGCAAAAATGTGCATGCTCAAATTTGCAATGCATCCTTACCCTCCAATTTGCATTGCATGCTCAAAGGCCAATCTTCCAAGTTCCAAATTACCCCACTTTTGACAGGCACCCAATACAATATGTCACCACAAGATCAAGATAGAAAGACATCACAATCTCTATCCCTTGTCTAATTGAAATGCATGGCCCAAGGACATCCATCATGACTATGTGGCACTCAATAGTTGGAGTCATCCCCTCGTCATCCCATAGTCTCTACTCATGGCCTAAACATAAGATTGGCCCTTGTCCACTAAAACCATCTGACTGTATACATTAATAATAGTAGATAATGTGACCTCATTTGGCTTTATCTTTTCTCCTCTCATTCTCTCACGCATATGGAAACAAACTTCATATTCTTCATGCTAGCCAAATCTGATGAGGGCAGTTCATTTGGAACTGGAAAAATTTCCATTCTTTGATAATAGACCTACGTTTGACATACATATTTGCCAAGAAATTGCAAAACAAAAGATCAATTTCTAGCCCCTATATGGATATCTCATCATTTTTGGTGAGGTTTAGGGAATTTTCTATATATATGTATCTTGCATGACCCATAACATATGCATTGCTCAATGGAATGCGGCAAATTTTGTCTTCAAGTTGTAGTACAGATTTCAAACTTGAACATGAGAGCAAAAAATTATGGAATAAGGATTTGAAACGAGACCATTAAGGCTTTCCAATTGCTATGTTGCATGTGAAGCATGCATCCTAAAGACTATAGGATATAGCAATTTATTTCAAAAACATCAAAATTTTGTTCTATACATACATGCAACCAAGTAATCATTCAAAAGTACACTATGTGAGCTTCTCCTCAACCCAAGGACAAACCTAAATGAGAGCATTAGGCATGGGTTAATGGGCCTTCAATGTTGTGCTAAAGTGATGCATATCCATTTGGTTGAAAATTTTGCTACTCCCATGAATTTTGAATTTTCACACCTCCCGCCCATCAAATCTTGGAAGATTAAGTACCTGCAACCTGCCCCCGCCCTGCAACCGGCATGCACCTTAATGTGACCTTGCGTGAACATTGGTTTGCCATTTTCTTCTTTCGGGTAATTTGTATTCAATTCTTTTCTTAATTCACCAGCTAGGTTCTCTGGGTTTATTCTAGACTGATCGTGGCCATGGCATCAATGGCAACATGGAGCTCACCATGGCTTGCAAGAGAAGTAGACAGAGGCTACGAGACAGGAAAGCTAAAAAGCTAGGTCAAGGCACAAGGAACAGACTGCGGTCAAGGAAAGCACTCGCACGGTATCAAAATGGCAATGAGAGACACTTTTGCAACATCAATGAAGGGAGAAACAATGAGAAGAAAGAAGACTCCTTGAAGAGCAACAGCAAGAAGCGATTGGCAGATGCACGCATTCGATTATTGCCATTGGAGCGAAGAAAATGAGATGTGGTGCCATGATTGGTGGGAGCGTTCGAGGCAACAACATGAGGCCATTGACTAAAAGTCTCGATTCTTCATAAGCTTTAGCCTGATGTACCCTAAAGTTCATAGAGTAACAACCCTACCAACACCTTGGGAGATGCATGGGCAAGAGGCGATGCTCTCTAACCTGAGAAATGGTAAAGTAGTTTAAGAGTTTGTTGAATTCTACATATAAGTCAGGATTGCAGATTAGCCCTGATGCTCCACAACTCCTAGCTCAATGCTGAACCAAAAGCCAAGAATGAAGGCCAAATCATAATCCCTATGGAATGATTGTAACAAGTAGAAGGATTGCATATGTACCCTGATGACCCATGATGCCAAGCTTACTGATAAGCTTGGAAGTCAAGCATAAAGGCCAAGCCCTAATTACGAAGAAATTGCAATATGTAAGACAAAGATAGCTTGCTTGAAGTGATTGCAACTTGCCTCTGATGCCCTATAACCCCTAGCTCATTGATAAGATAGAAGTCAAGCATAAAAGCCTAGCATATATTGTACCAAGATGTAGTAAAAAATAAAAAATAGAAAGTCATGAGACAGTCAGGCACTATGAGAGGCTTCTTTGATCACAAAGACAGGAGCAAACTTCTTCCTTGGCAGATCCATATCAGAGCTCTATTATAGAGTTATTCCTTCTAGATCACAAGGACCCCCACACTACTAGGCCTCAACATGATCGTGACACAAAGCTACTGACTCGACAACTCAGATAGAGGGTTGATGCACAAATTATCCTTGGGGATATTGCCTCTTTGTTTAGAGTTGGAACCCGACCACTGACAAGGGTTACTGTAGCCCTTGTTAGGCGTAGAGCTATGACCAAGAGATGTCACAGGGCCACTGCCGTAAGTAGCCAACAACACTTTATCACCCTTGTTAGGCATAGAGCTATGACCAAGAGATGTCAGAGGGCCACACTCGTGAGAAGCCAACAGCACTCTATCGCTGATTTCATGCCTCCATTGCCCCTACCTACCATGATGTCCTGATGTTGTTGATGGTGGTGATGACGATGATGATGGTGGGAAGGATATTGATATGTAGTCCACCATTGACATGACTATATTGTACTTTTGTACTTAGTACTATCATTTTGCATTTTTTGCACTCTACATTTGTGTGTATGCTCATTTAATAGCTCAACCCTCACAACTCATTTGTACCAAGACTTGGGGAGTTCACCTCACAAAATTTTAGTGTACCACGTGCATTCAAAAGGAGGAGTGTTTTAATTCAAAATTTTAGAAAAATTTAACAAGATTACAATAACAGGAGGGGTTTTTTAAATACCTCTTGAACACATGCAATACATAGGGTTTCTTAGTAGTGCACCCCCCAAGTACCAAGATTTTCACAGTCTCATAGACCCATTGATCTTTCGAAGAGTTTAATAAACTTTCTTTCTTTCTCTCTTTGAATTTTGATGATTGGAAAAAACTTGACTCCTAGAAAAAACCTTGCTGCATGCCATTTTTTATGATTGAAATGCCACATGGTAGTCTATTTAAATAGTATAAAGTAATTTTTTTTAATGTTTTTTTTTGGTTGTGCATATGTGTTTGGTGAAATCTTTTAGGAAGGCAAACTTACCTGGATTGCTTTCAATTGGTAGGATCAAATGTATAGTCATGCTTGTTGGCAACTTGCATGATTGCCATGTGTCCCAAGGACACCGTCGAGTGCCGTAGATCCCAATTCCTACCCACATATACCTCTCTTCCCCCAAAAGTTCTAAGGATGGATGAGAGAGAGAGGGGAAATCAAGACAATATATCCAAGGCCATTAGGGCCACATTATTCCTTATAGGATTAAATCCCACCAATGCACATGTCTTATAGTGCAACATCTGCCAATAAACCATGCTCCCCTTGGGCCAATCAAGGGGTGAGTGCCACCACCTCCAACACCCCCTTGTCTACAAACCCTAATGCAAACAAATGTGACCAAATGGTCAAACCTAGCCACACAAGACTAGCCAATCAAATGCAAGTGCCCACCAAATGCCACGTGGGTAGCACATTTGCCAAAGACCACATGAGGGAACACACATGTCAGTAGGGAGTTATCAAGAGCTATTGCTATTGCTAACACACACAAATTGAGTCGCACCACATAGTCGCCACACAAAACACGATGGTTGTGCCATAGTTGCGTAATATCTATGTGTCGCTCATGCGATGGCCACACAAAAATCAACCACAGTGGTAGCATGCATAGCTGCCAAATGTCCCAGGGACATCACCAACTACGGGGGTCCCAATCTCATCCTATAGGTATGCAATGTGAATTTAGTCCATTGAATTGTATCCAGGTACCTATGCAAACCTGCACGTACTCGGAGACACAACTGAGTGTGATGAAAGAGAACATATGAGCTCAGTTTGAAAATAAATGAGTGCCTTGAAAACGACAAGGAAACATGTGAGAAGCGCCTTCGCATATGTGAAGTAACGCATCCAAGAAGTAATGATATCAAATCTAAATAGAAAAGAAACATTAAAAGAAAACATTTTTATCATGTTAACAACACAAAACATTCGGCAAGTCCTTTTCTTCCATAGGATGGACCAACTTGTGAAAGTGAAGCTAGTGTTGAATACATGACAAGAAAGACAAGCAAGATGTAAACTTATAAGAGAGAAAAAATATTAGATCCACATTTTCTTTTGCATATCAAGCACACCTACATGATTAGCAAGTCAACCCAAAATGACAAGAAAGTGTTTAGAATGAGGAACCTCCAAGCCCCTACCTCCTAGCCACACACACCCCTATCTCCTCCAAAAAGGTCCCAGGAGGGATGAGAGAGAGAGGGGTAATCAAGCCAATATATCCAAGTCCATTAAGGCCATATTAATGCTTATGGGATTAAATTCCACCAATGCCATGAGTCCTACAATGCGGTACTGGCCAATAAACCATGCTCCGCTTAGCTCAATCAAGGGGGAAGTCCACCACTCCAACAATTCCTACTTGCATAATTGATCAACATAATACTTATAAACTCTTCCAATCTTTTAAACAATATGGTTATGTTTCTCCATATGCTTACTTTAGTATTTTATATATATCCATAGTTACACCTTGACCTACTTCATAAGAAAAATATAAAAGAGATTTCTTGCACCCTTCTCTTGCAATTATGTAAAAGAGAGAGTGAGAGAGATATAGCTAGAGAGAGAGAGAGAGAGAGAGAGAGAGGGAGGGAGGGAGGGACACACACACACACAAAGAGAGAGAGAGAGAGACTAGACACAAAGAGAGAGAGAGAGAGAGAGAGAGAGAGAGAGAGATAGATAGAGATAGAGACAGAGAGACAGAGACACAGAGAGAGAGAGAGAGACAAAGAGACAGACAGACAGACAGACAGACAGATAGACAAAGAGAGAGAGAGAAAGGGGGGGTGTGAAATGGGGATGACTAGATAGATGGGAGTAGATAAGAAGAGAGAGTACATGCATGATTAGAGACAGGGAAACATACATTTAAAGATAGAAGATACAAGATACAAGAGAGAAGAGAGAGAGAGTATGCTCACCATTTTTGGGCAAGCTCTCCAAAAGATGCTTGCCAAAAACATCCCCCTCAATTGCCCTTGTGAACCAAAACGAGACCAAAACTGACGAACATTTAAGTTTGCATAGAGTTTGCACCTCACTCTATCACATTTTGTATGAATTTTGTATGAACGGCAGAGTTTATGCGAGGTCGAAAGTGGCCATTCTTCATTGGATGGGCAGAGGAAGGAGGAGCATTGAATGAGGCTAGAAGAACTCCTGAGGGAAAATGGCACACTAGAACCCCACCAAAATCCTCCAAAATCATGGTATCCATGCTTTAAAAAAAGAGTTTCTATGTACATTACCAAGACAAAGGTCAATCATTTAACTTCATGATTCTATGTCGATGTAAGGGAGCAATGATAGAACTTAAAAGTCCACTCTAGACTCACACAATAAGCTCTCCCACAATCAAATATCATCCAATGGAAAATGCATCAATCACAATGGCTTTTGTTTTAAGGATGTTGATGTAATTAATGTAGATCTATGAAAATGTTCCCAAAATGCCAAAGCAAGCTTCATGTTGGGGTTAGAAGGATATTTGATTACATCCCCTAGGAGGATACGAAGGCTCCTAAGGCTAAAGATGGCTTTGGTCTAGTGTATGCTGGTTTAAATAGTACACCTCCCTTGTCAAAATGGTTTCCTTATATATTTGAATGTGATACTCCATGGGTGTAAATCATTAAATTATTGAAAGATAAAAGCAAGAGGTCACAAGTGGGGACCTAGTGACATCTTTCCGAGTATGATAAAATTTACTCTCTTTTTTTTGTTGATAGTTGGTTTAGTCTTTATCATGCTTTTAGTGGATGCATGGTAGATGGAAGGGTAGGAGTGGCCTGTGCAGAGTGGCCTGTGCAGTGATGCCAATCTAGGTGGAAATGTGTGGAGTAGGGCTATGTTCACTAGCCTCAACGTTTCCTGAGCTGTCATCTTGCAGGAAGATAAAAAGCAAGTCAAGAAAGGTGGGGAAGAAACTTAAACAAAGAAAGCATGGAAGAACAAGCACATGAGAATAAAAATGAGAACAAAATGCCTCTTAAATAGAGTGAAATGACCTCAAAAGTTGGAGACAAGTTTGGGTAAATGCATATGAGGAAGTGCCTTTAGGAGATGACTCTTGGGATCTGACAAAGTTCTACTTATGAGCTTTAGCTGCTGCTACTGGACAGTTGCTTAACTCTGGGCCTTTGTTTGTTTGTAAGGCCCAACCATGTCCTTGCACATGTAGACATCTGCAAAGTTGCCATAGGGTGAGCTTGATATCATCCCTAATCCATGCTTGGGATATCCAAATATCCTAGGAGGGGGGTTTATGAAAAGAGATGGAGGACAAGCACGAAGGAGCAGGGGAGGGAGGGGAGGAGATCAAGGGGAGAAAGTATGCCATGAAAGCTTGCAAGAAAGTGTAAAGGACCATGGAAGAAGGGGGAAACTTGAGCTCCATGAAGAAGATCAAACGAAAATTTCATTTTCCCCCCAAATGTTTTTCTCCACATCTACAAAATCTCAAAAGTTGAGTAGGATGACATGTTTCAAAGAGTTTGTAGGCATTCTGTTGAGCGAAAATCCATGAGATATGCACACCAATCCACGCTCTTGCTAGTCGAGATGCTCACATGTGACACAAAATTGGCCTCATCTCACTTGGATGGCAAAGCCATGTACTTCTCAAAATACTCCACACAACTATCTCAAAAGCACCATCACTAGACCTATAAAATGTTGCCAATTGAGCCTCTAAAGATATGGTCGCATTCACATCCATAACTCCGATCAAACAATAGTGAAAAGAAATTTTAGGACTCAAAAAACTCCTATTGATTGGGAACATTAGGAATAACTGGTTCTTGTTTAGCTCCAGTAATGAACTCCCAATAGCCTTTTCCCTTAAGGAAATTCGTCATTCTAAACTTCCATGCTAGGAAATTGTTCTTGTCAAGCTTTTTAGTGACTATATGTGAAAGAGCATCAGACGCCATTACAAAACACTACAAAAATATTCTATCACTGCAAAAAACACAACTTTTGCCTCACAAGGGCAAATCTACAAAACTTACGAAAGTGGTATTTGACCACACAGTCACTTCCTAGTGACGATTTTGCATCAACAGGAAATAAGAATGATTCTGTCACTACCAATATCTCTACGGACAGGCAAACGATGCAATTTCTATGGCAACTTTTCACTGACCTACAGAATAGTGGTCGCATAGCAAAAACAGGGCACCTTTCTGAGTGCCTGTAGAAAACCTCTACCACCAAAACGGGCATCCCGATCTGAGCATATACTAAAGGGCATCCCAATCTGAGACAATGCACTCTTGCACTTTCCGGCTATGCTACCTGCAGAGATTTGCTCCCAAACTTAAAAAATGAAAGCAACACTGATCCTCTTACCAAGACACCGCGAGCTTGGTTTGCTTGAGCTCCTTACCACAAATCGAGCTCTGATACCATGTGAAGAGAGTGGGAGAGAGGTAAGGAGTCTCACTTGCAGCTTTCTCACATACAAAATGGGGGAATACACACAAAGGTGGAGGTTCGAAATAGTTTTCCTCTTCTTAGTTGTGAAAAGCCAAAAGAACTCTCTCTTAGTACAAAAGGAATAGATGAACCCTATATGTGGGTCTCAAACCAAGCTCAGTCACGATGCTGGTTTTTGGTGTAATAATGAGATACAATCTATCATGCTGAGCATTGCCTCAGCGTATCAATGATCTGTCATCACCCAAAATTCAAGGTTTTGTCTTGGAGAGACCACTACACTGGTTCTTGGAGTTATAGCTCTATTACCTATTTTTACATATTACAGGAGTAGGTCTATGACAACCAGCACACTGGAAAATAGAAGGATAAATCACCATGCAAGAAGGCATTCTTTACATCCATCTATTGTAAAGACCATCCCTTTGATGCAGCCATAGCAATGACTGCTCTTACAGTTGCCATCCTTGCAACCGGACTGAATGTTTCTTCATAATCAATGCCATATGTATGTGCATACCCCTTGACAACTAATCTTGACTTGTATCTACTCACAGAACCATTTGCATTGTGCTTCACCTTATAAACCCACTTGCAACCAATTGCATTCTTGTCTTTAGGCAAAGGCACCAATTCCCATGTAGCATTTGCTTCCAAGGCATCCATTTCTTCATCCATAGCTTTCTCCCATTTTTCTTTTCCCATGGCTTGCTCAAAAGAAGTGGGTTTTGGTTCATGTATCACTTTGACCATATAGGCATAGTGAATGGCTATAAATCCATCATATTTCAGCCTACCCACAGGATACTTAACTCTGGTAAACCTGTGCAAAATAGGCTTACTACTAGGTGCTCTCAAAACATCCCTTGTCTTCCTTACTCCAGGTGTAACAATAGAAGGAATACCCAACTCATTATCAAGGCTCTGTTTTGAGCCACTGGATTCACCATCATAAGAGTGATTTGCATTCACATCAACCATGGGCTGATCTACTTTCTCTTTTCCCTTTTGTGATACTTGCATACCACTATCTGCATTGCTTTGAGGAGATTCTATACAAACTGAGACTGCAACACACAACTCTCTTAGGAGAGATGAGTGCCAGCCTCAGGTAAAAAAAAATTATTTATATTAAAATTGAAACTACAACACACAACAAAAATAGGCTGCAGCACACAACTCGCACAAGAGAGATGAGTGCCAGCCTGTCTACACACTAAAATACAATATAAAACAAATAATTTAAAAAGACTGCAGCATGCAACTCTCCTAATAGAGATGAGTGCCAATCCTAAACAAAACAAAACAAAACAAAATCAACATTAATTACTAACGAAAGACTGGAACACACCTCTCTCGCAAGAGAGATGAGTGTCAGTCTCACAAGCAAGGGTTTCGAAGGTACCTATGAAGAGAGCTGGTAGGTACCGCAAGCGAGCAAGAGGTAGCAGGTAAGCAAGCAGGAGGTAGCAGGGCTGGCAAGCAAGTGGCTGAGGTGGTGTTATGGATAAATTTGTCTAAGGAAAAAGGCATAAATATGTGTGTGTGTTTGTATGTGTGGCAATAGTATAATAAAATATGGTGTGCATAGGGCCCAGGGTTGAGGTGGCATGGCATGACCATGTGCCACCCTTCCATGTAAGAGGACCCATAAGGTGTGTTGTACATAATCCATGGTAGTAATAATATAAAATGATAAGGTGGCATGGGTCCTCCATGCACCACCCCTCCACCTAGGTGGTCCCATGCTTGCATTTAGTGAGATATGGCCCAAGGACCCATGGGAGAAGTAATATAAAATAGGTGGAGATGGATATTATATTGGATTATTCCCTCCATGTAGGATAGGCCAATGTGGGGGGGGGTGTAGAAAGTCCAAGAATGTAAGTTAAATAATGGGAAAGTAGGATGAGGTGGCAAGATTCCTTGTGCCAACCCTCCACTTTTCCTCCCAGATGTTTGAACGTATTATAAAATTGGGAAGAGACCAAGGGATTACCTTAGACTTGGGATATGGGGGTTGATGTATGTGGAAAAATGAGGCAAAGGGTTGTCGCACACAATTGAGAGTGCATAACCGCCTAGCCCACATGGGACACTCTTCCACACACACCATGCATGTGGGAGGATGCATTTATTGGGAGAGACCCCCTCTCTTGGCTATAAAAGGAGAGGGCTATTCCTTGATGGAACACGCTCATTCTTGTAAAGCCACCTAGCTAGTACTTTGATTTCCCCTTCCCTTCCTTTCAAATAAAGCATGGCCCTCTTCCCTTGATGTCTCCATCTTTACATTCCTCCTCCCATCATGTACATGCTTCTCTTTCCCCTCTCCCTTTCCCCTTGTGCCATAGTCTCCCTCTTCATTCCCTCCCCTTCTAATACCTTTTGCCACCCATGACAACATTTTGCCCTCACATTTGCCTTTCCTCTATGGTCCTTGAGCATCGCCATGCTTAGTATCTAGCCTCTTGTCCTGATTTCTTTTCTAGGTAACAGAAATGGTGTGGCTACTGGGATCGAAATATCCACAGCTAGTGGCATAAAATTCATTTCTCCTATGACTGGATGTGATTCTGCGACACCTTCCATCTGTGATTCGCAGCTTTTGTGCCTCTAATCTACTTCTGGTCGCAGTTTTTGCACATCTACGCATCCCTGCTTCTGCACCTCTAGTCTGCCTGCAGTAGTCTGCCTACAGTTTTGGTGCATCTTTTGGCTGGCGAATCTTCTGGTCATACCGGCCGCATCTGCAAAACTGTAATATCTGCGCTTCCTCTAGGGTCCTGTGCATGCATTCGCTCATCTCCTAGGTGCACCCGCACATCTCTTTGTCGTGACTAGAGCATTCGTGCACATATCGCACATCTTCTGACCGTGGACAGATCGCTTCTTCCGGTCACCATAGATTTTTCTGAGCTTCTGCAAAACTGTAATAGATCCTCACATCATGCCCCTCTCCTCTATCTCTATCTCTATCTCTATCTTCTTCTTCTCCTTCTCTTTCTCTTCTCTTCTCCTCTCCTTTTATTAAGGAGTGGGAATTGAACCCAAGACCTCCCTATTCACAAAAGAAAGACTTATCAATGGGCCAGCAAATAGGAAGTGATGAAAATGTAATGATTTTGCTTATATATTGAAATCTCGAGAACTGTAACTCTCTAACTGTGGGGAGTTTCCTCTTGCTGTAAAAAGCAAAAGTATTTCATTTCATGTGCTTTATTCACATCTCCTACTAGATCATAGATTCAGAAATTTTTCATGTTCACTCCTTGGACGCACACCACACGAGAAGGGTGGATATTTATGTCACTTCTCGACGAGTTCAAGGATTTGGTGCTTGGTCTTCCGCTCATTACGGCTACCAATTGGCGAGATCTCTTTCTTGATCTTCATGTCAACCTTCAATGGCTAATTGTCCAGTGCATTGTTCAAGGAGACGATGGGTGGAATGATACACCATGGTTGATTCAAGGTGAAGAATTGGTGATATACTGGGAGGACTTTGATTCCACTTCTACTCATTGTGCGGTGATCGAGCTACTTGCTGCATCGGAGGTAATTAAAAGGGTGACATTCTTCGAAGGGTGGGATGTTCCCCAAGCTTGGGGGGAGATTTGGCGCATCTACTTATTAATTCCAGTAGATAAGCTCGTCTTGAATGATTTCTTCTTGATCTCGCTACAAAGGTTTCTAGGGCCTAGCTATGGTTGGTAATGTTTCGACTAAGGAATCCCTTTATACCTAATTAACCCTTTGTGCCTCATTTTGAGCTTCAAGTTCTAATTCTTTTTGGTCTAAAGATAAACTATCAACAAAGGATTGCAAGTTTATTTGGTGCTGAACGTCTTGCTCTAGTGTTGAATTCTCCTCACCCTCTCCTTCTACCTATCTTGGATTACCGAGAAACTTGGGATGTTCGGATTTTGGTCTTGGTGTGATGACATCTTGGCTACTTCAATTTGACGGAGCATACAAACCTTCGACCAAGGCTGCTGGTGTGGGTGTGAAGCTCACTTCACCAGGGGGTGAGGTGTATTGCTATAACAAGTCTGCACCAGCAAGTACTTGCAACCAAGCTAAGTACTTGGCACTCATTTTTGGGCTACAAAAGGCACAAGAGCATCACATCAAGAAACTTGAGGTGCAGGGAGATTCTCAACTCGTGTGTGAACAAGTTAGTGGAAGGTGGAAGGTGCGGAGCGAAGGCTTGGTTCCACGACATCAATAAGCATCGGAACTGCGCCAACAATTTGAAGAGGTAAAAATTTAGCATATCCCTCGAGCTCAAAATATAGTTACTGATTTCTTGGCACGTGAAGCTTGTACTTCGATCACACATGACGCGAGTGGAAGCACCACCCCAACAAAGCTGCAAGCCACGAAGGAGGGTGATCATTTGTATGG
Source organism: Dipteris shenzhenensis (assembly GCF_047967505.1). Taxonomy (NCBI): domain Eukaryota; kingdom Viridiplantae; phylum Streptophyta; class Polypodiopsida; order Gleicheniales; family Dipteridaceae; genus Dipteris; species Dipteris shenzhenensis. The sequence continues at coordinate 31,092,398 of NC_141607.1, read as the reverse complement.
AATGCAAAGGTTGTGGTCATCATGAAACTAAGTTTTGGGCATATTTGATAGTACGAGGTTACCGACTTCGAAAGATCATCAGAAAGGTCCTCAAGGACATTGCTCAAAAGAAGGATGCCAGAGCACACACACCTTGAAGAAATAGCATGGCAATTACAAGAACTGGAAGAAGCTGAAGGTGATGTGCAAGCTCTCCAACTATTGACATTTGTCATGGCATTCTTGTTTGCCTTGATGAACAACCTCATGCACCGACGTGTCTCTAACCCTCGCTTGTAAAGATGGATGCAATATCATGAGGGTTGGTCCTTTTAAGATTGTCTATGAGCTATTCTATGCTGAAGATTCTTCCCATGTAGTATTTCACAATACACCAATCGCACCCTACCCTGCCTATGTGTGCTTTGTGGATGTATCTTCACCTGATTTTCAGTTCAAGCTACCTTATTCCATTGCTTACCAACAGATAAGCCTCATTTCGACTCTCTCTTTTCCATTTTTCAAGCATGGCTGACATTCTTGTGTTCTGTGGATAGGTTGAAGAAAATCCAAATGAGTATCTTGTGGCCTTCAAGCGCCGTTGTGTTTCTCTCAACTTTCTTACTGAAGATAGATGGCTGTTGGTTCTTCCCACATTTCTAGAGGGTTTGGCTCAAGTGTGGTATGAGAAGCAAGCCAACGACGTTCACCAAAGTTGGCCAAGGTTAACAGTAGCGATGATTGAGTATTTTAGCAAAGAAGAGGAGCTGGAGAATGTGTACCTACAGGTGGCAAACTTGAAGTAGTCAGAAGGTGAGACGGTGCATCAATATGTGGATCAAGCGACCGTGCTCCTGGACCATTTAATTACCATGCAAGAGAACAATGCTGGATTTCGAGCTGGAATGACTCAGCATGTGCTGGGCTACCTTGTAGCAGGAGCAAGTGACGAATATCGCCTCAAGCTTAAATGGGAGAATCTAGAAACTATGGTGCTAGCACATGAGATTGCTCAAAAGTTTGATAAAGTTCAGTCTGACCCCGCTTCAAAGAAGACGATTGTCCCTCCGCAACCCCCTCAATTCTTGCAACAACAACCTGGGGGGTCTAACTCAGGGGCACACCCCCACCCCTCATTATGGATGTATCCACCACCTCTACCTCAAATGTATGGTCCTCCCTTAGATGCTTACCCTCAACAAGGGGTATATCCTCAACCTCTGCCTACTCCCCCAGCCCTTCCTGCTAAGGAGCTCGGAGTCAATGACCTAGCCAAGGCCTTGAATGATATTCAGCTTGAGATGGTGGGCATCACAAATCAATCCAATCACCCTCTTAGAGAACGCGCCAATGTTCTGTGCTACGAGTGGCACCAGGGTCATTATCGCATGGAATGTCTCAATATTCCAAGGGTGAATCTTCTAAGTGAATTAGGCACTGAGGATTCTGACGGAGAGATCCTTGACCTCGGGAAAAGAAGTCGTACCATCTCAGACCCCTCTCCAAACCATGGACTGGGCCGCCCCAGGAAGAAGGTGTCCTTCTCAGAGCCCTCAGATGCTGAGATGGTAGACCCACCAATAGAGAAGACTAAAAGATCTTGCAGGAGTAAGTTGTCACCCTCGGATTTTCCCATCGGCTCGGGGCAAGAGGACTATTCGGTCGTTCAGGACCTTGCTCATCACTCTTTGAGCATCACGCTCCCTCAACTAATAGCATTAAGCCCTAAGCTGAGACGTGAGCTATAGCAAGGGCTCTCAACAAGAAGGATCAAGAAAAAGGGAAAGGTACGATAGGTCTCTTCTATCTTAGAAGAAATTGATCGGCACCCACATATAGTAGATGTCATCATAGATAATTGTCATCTCAAAAGTGTGTGCGTTGATGGGGGAGCTGCATGTAGTATCATGGTGCTCGAATCATGAAGAAATTGAATTTGAAATGCACAAGGCATTCCTCCACTCGAATCAAGGTAGCAGATGGTCGATGACTCGCCACCCTGGGAGTCATTGACGATTTGCCCATCACTGTCAATGGGTTGACCACCACCGTCAATTTATATGTAGTGGACATCAAAGATACAGGCAAGAGTTACCCAGCCATACTCTAGAGAACATGGTTGAGAAAGAGTGATGCAGTCAACTATTGGAAGATAGGACACATGTCTTTTGGTGCTTCTAAGGATAAGATCCCGGTGCAACTAGGTGCCACAAAACCAGAAGAAGAAGAGGAGCAAGACAATGATACTCTCTCATCCTCGGTGTCTAAATCAATGGAAGGATCAGAACGGGGGGAGGAGATCTTAGAGGAGGAAGTTTACATGATGGGGGTGTCTCCGACCCCGCCACCTGTAGAAAAGGTAACAGCTAGTCCTCAATAGCTTGAATCTATGCTTTCCCCAGACCTCACTCCAAGTGAGAAAGATGAATTCCTAGAAATGTTCAAAGATTTCCCTGACCTCTTCGCAACTAGCTACCACCACTTTCGCCATGTGACTACCATAGAGAATAAGATAGAGCTAAAGCCTGATGCGAAGCCTGTGGCTTAGAAGTATCAGAGATTAGGGCCCGTACAGATTGATGCTTTGCACTTAGAGTTGTAGAAACTTGTAGAAGCTGGGTTTATTGTTCCGGTTCGTAATACTGAATGGGTTTCACCAGTGGTAGTCACCCCAAAGAAAAACAACAAGTGGCAGGTCTGCATCGACTATAAGAAACTCAATGCAACCACCAAGAGGGACCATCATCCTCTTCCGTTTCAAGACCTCATTCTTGAGAAGGTAAGTGGTCATGAGATGTATACTTTCTATGATGGTAACTCTGGGTTTATTGTTCCGGTTCGTAATACTGAATGGGTTTCACCAGTGGTAGTCACCCCAAAGAAAAACAACAAGTGGCAGGTCTGCATCGACTATAAGAAACTCAATGCAACCACCAAGAGGGACCATCATCCTCTTCCCTTTCAAGACCTCATTCTTGAGAAGGTAAGTGGTCATGAGATGTATACTTTCCATGATGGTTACTCCGGTTTTATCAAATCAGAATTGCCAAAGAAGATGTGCTTAAAACCACATTTGCCACACCCTGGGGGACATTTGCATTCAAAGTAATGCCATTTGGCCTCACCAATGCTCCTGCTATCTTTCAAAGATCTATGCAAATGGTGTTTGCTCCTTATTTGGGGGATTTCTTGGAGGTGTTTTTAGATGATTTCTGTATATTCTCGTCATGTAAGGAGCACGTCATGAAGGTTAGGTTGGCCTTCCAAAGGGTCGATGATCCGAATGGCAGTCTCAACCCTAAGAAATGCACCATTGGAGCCACTCAAGGGAGGTTACTGGGACATATGTAGGCATGGGACCACATACATATGAATGCACCCAATCAAGCGTTTCAAGCTCTTTCTTTCTCCTTCTTTTATGCACTGATTTAGTCTGATTCCCATAGAGACAATGCTCACAAATTCAAAGTCAGAGTAACTCAAATGCGGTACATAACCCAAATGGCATAAGAGTTTCATTCCATTCTGGCTCATGTGCCCCAACTTGTTGCGATTCCACAAAGAAGTACTTGGTTGCTCAATTATTGCAACAAAATGATCAGACACCCTTGATACATGTAAGGGATACAAAGTCCCACACTTGGCACCCCTGGCCAAAATCATAGAGCCCTTCTGAATTTTCAAACTCTGTGAAAACCAAAAGTGGTCTGAAAGCCAACATCTTTTAGCTGACCTGCTAAAATGAGACTCTTGGTCAGCTTAGGCACACGTCTCACATTTTCCAAAACAAATACATACCCATTTGCAAAAGAAAACTTTGTCACCTGATCCCACTATGTCACATGCATAGTTACTTCCAAGATGCACACAACCTGTCTTTCCACTGTTATAAGTGGAGAACCATTCCCTATGGGGAGTAACATGGAATGAAGCACCATAATAATCCAATCCTAGGAATATGCATCATCTGAAGTGGTAAGCAAGTCTGCAGGTAGACTAGTCATGAAGAGAATGTCATTATCACCATTATTAGTGATTGCATTAATCTCCTCGATCTTCATTTTTCCTTTGTCCTCCCTTGGACTCTCTTCCTTCTTATTTGCACCCCAATTTGCATTCTTTTTTTATCCTTTTTCTCTCTTTTCAGCTTGTAGCAATCTTTTTCATGTGGCCCTTCTTGCCACAATGGTAACACTTAATGTTTTGTGCCCAAGATTTGCTACGAGACTTCCCTCTTTCTTACTTCCTCTTGAACTGTGATTTTCCCCTTTGCTTTAAGGCTGCATCCTGCTTATTTCCATCCATAGACTTCCATCTAATCCCCTCGGGCAACAAGCTACCCACAACATCATCAAACTTCAGTACTCCACCTAGTGCACAGTTACTGACAGTTGTATGGAAGGTATCACACGAGGATTGCAATAAATACAAGAGGAATATTGCCTTAGTCTCCACATCAAAAATCATATTCTGAGCTTGAAGCTGGGTGAAAATAATATTGAATTCATTCAAGTGAGAAGAAATGGAGACCCCTTCCTTCATCTGCAACTCAAACAACCTTGTTCATAAGGTAAACTTTATTAGAGGCAGTTTCCTTCTCATAAGTGGCACATAATTTCTTCCACAAATATTTTGTACTCTGCTCATTTACTACTATGAAATAGACTGACTCTACATAATGAAGTCTAATAGTAGACTTCGCTAATGCATCCAACTCATTCCAATCATCCTCAAACATATCTGCAAGATTAGCTCCAATCCCTGCCAAGGGTTTAATCTGCTTCTTTTAAATAAGCACATCCCTTATCTGTTCTTTCCATAAAGGAAAAGTTTTTCCCATCAAAATTTTTAATGCAACTCCCTTTCAGACATGTAAGAGGATGCCATGATGCGAATGAAACAAAATCGCAAATGCTAGTACTTGCAAAAGAGAAATCACACCAAATACCAGGTGCACCCAAATATGTTTTCCTTAATGAAGGATAGTGTCACCAAAACTCAAGGCTCAAAGCATCAAAATGCATCTGACTCATGTGCATATACTATGTAACCCTTTTACTAGAATTTGGAAGTCTTAAAGTTGATCTCAGTGACAAGTAGGCATTGTCAAGCCATTCTTTTGTAGATATTGACATGGGTGTGTGGTGTATGCTTTAATCGTGCTTGCATGTAGGTGTAACAAGGGTACTTGCATGCACCTCTATTGGAACTTGAAATTGTTTGACCTCTAGGTCGGATCATACTCATATTATAAAAGCATGTACTAAGGCCATGGTCATGGCCATGCACAGTATACATTCCTTGGTGGTTGACTTCTTTTGGGCTAAGTCTAGATCCTAGTATTGGTTATTCATTTGTTGTATGGGTTGGATATACAATGCAAACACCATACATTCTCTTTTCTAGATCTACCTCTTTCCATTTTTTATATTTCTTCATGCTAGCTAGGTCTACCATGATCATTGTCGATCTTGGAGTCAGTCGTGCCATCATCAATATTTATTATAGCTTTATGTGCATCATTATAGGTAGTTCCCTTGTTCATCCTTTAGATTTCTTGAGCGAGAGTTAGGATCCACTCCTTCATATGACCTATTGAGAGAGTGTGTGTGTATTTATTCCATCCTACTCTACTTTCCATGAGAGAGAGCAAGACAAAACCTATCCTATCTAAAGTCCAGTCTATTTAAAGCTTATAAGCAAAGCGTGGCAAATCACTACATCTTCAATTGCAATTAACACAGTGCACTCGAAGTCCTATAGCACAAAGAGCACTCAACCAACACAGCCAACCTACACCAACAAGGTGAGGGACTCTACAACCATTAAAGAAAGCAAAATAGGGGCCCAATTAATATGACTATGATAATTGACCAAGAAGGTGCAAGACTACAATTACACAACCAATCAAAGCCAAGCTATGTAATGCACACTAGCTCTTGTACAAGCAACAAATCAAAATGGTAGCTATAGCTATAATGAGGGTACTTATGTTTTGCTAGGATGGTCAACTCCTCCTTTTCGTGAGGCAAGAATGCTGAATGGATGCACACTAGGCTATGGTGCTTGAGCATCCCCATGTAGTGTCCTAGTGCTGAGTCCACACTTAATGCTATCACCTCGACCCATCGCCTCGACCCGCATCTCAACTTCAATGATGTTTTGAAAGTTGTAATAATCATATCAGTAATATTAATTAAAAATAAGCAATTTGAGAACATTAAATCATCAAGGTTGGCAAAATATCATTAACTTACAATCTTTACAACATCTCTTTTATTGTATCTCTCTATGCAAAGGTTGATGGATTTTTAAATTTGATCAATATCTGTAGAGGGTGCCGTGACGAGGCCTCTATATTGCTTTGAATTCTTGCATGTTTCTCCTACCTTTACATTTTCTTGGAACTCCTGGAACTCTGTGTCTGTCATTGCTGCATGCCTTGAGTCATGCGTTTTCTCCCATGTGGTCAAAATTAGATGCTCCAAAGTGTCGGCAGGTGCCAAATCCATGCATTGATCAAGCCCTTATTTTGGGAAGCCCAAGTCAACTCTCCCAAGAAAAGAGTGCCCCTAGTGCTTCATCTTCCCTCAACTTCTTGATATATTGAATGTCATTTAAAAACAAATATTCTCTATTTTCAATCATAACGTATGGAAGGGTTTGTAATAAAACCTCTCCTATCATATCTTCCTCTTCCTATTCTTCCTCTTCTTCCTCTTCTACCATAGAGGGCTATCCCTTGGAGGATGTTCTAGCTTCTTCTTGGGGGACCACATCCAACTCCTAGACTATAAATTCTACCACATCTGCAATGTGTTTTCCTTTGCCCAAGGTTTTGTTGGACCACTCTAGAGCAAGGCAAGATTTCACAATCACATTGATATTTTTCTATGCCTCCTTCTTGCTGTGCTCCAAGTAGAGTTAGCAATGCTTGCATGAATGGAGATGTCCTCTATCTCTAAAAAATTGCACAGTATTCTATTTCTAAGAAAACAAAAAGGGTTTCTACAGGACCCATTTGTGAAGATCTAACTCCTCCTCCTCATATATTTTCTATAATGCTTTGGACTTAAGGATTTACATATTTTATGCAACCTATGTCTAAAACTAGTATCAGTGCCATGACTATCTATAAGGATATTGACAGGAACCCATTCTCATCTTCTATGTCTAAATGGATCATGTAGGGTCTAATTTTTACATTGATGTAATCTATCACCTCTTTGAAAAGATCCATGTGCTTCTAAACTATCATCACCATCACATCTATCTTGTGATCAAAAGTCTCATATAAATCCTCTCTACCTCTATGGTGTCCACTACATCACAATCCATAGGTATCCATCTGCCATGATTATTAGTTTTCCAACGTCTGTAAGAATATCTCATGTAACAAATACTGCACACCACTTTTTTTCTTTTTTAATATAAAAGTACTACACACTACTTCATACCTTATTACTAAACTTTCCTTATTAACTACACACTTAACATGGTGTCACTTCTAAAAACCTCCCTTAACATCCCAAGTTGGGTATTGGCGATTATCAAGAGATTCCTCTGTTAGGTCTTTGCATACCCACATGATCTTTGTTTTGTGGATGAAGACTGATTTGAAGTAATAAATAATTACAATGGAGGGCATGAGCCAACTAACACCCATTGATGATTGAATATTAGACCTCATGTTCATTCGAAATGCATCTATACAAAATTGATTAGGAAGAGGTCATTCTAGACTATAAAAGCTACGAAGAGAAATACAATGAAGGCTTCCAAATATAGCTGCTCTTCGAGGTACTTGGTAGCATGCATTATAGAAAAAAATACTAGAGTGTGTTAAGGAGGCATGACCCCCCCCCCCCACCCCCTCCCCCCCGGCGAACATTGACTCCTCCATGTTTGAATGGAAAGCTTGAAATGTTCCCATGAGACTATCCAAGGGTTAAGTTTAGACTTTGGTAGAAGGAAAGATATCTACACAAAAAGCAAGCAATGATGTTGATGAACCAATCTCTCTCTCTCTCTCTCTCTCTCTCTCTCTCTCTCTCTCTCTCTCTCTCATGCACGTGCGTGTGCGCATGCACACACACACACACACACACACACCCCTAAGTTGCATTAATTTGTGTTTTTTTTAATTTAAAAAAAATGCTCAAATACGCATTTTTAACGATTTAAAACGTTTCAAACATTTTTTGCCATTTTATTCATACGAATAACCTGTTTGTATAAAATAACATATTCATAGTACAAACAACTGTCTACTCGTATGAATAACACAATTTATTTGTACGAATAAACGTAGTATAAACATGTAGCCATTTCCATTTTTGGTATTCGTACAAATACATCCACCTGTCTTCCTTGCCACCTTTACCTAGAAAAGAAATCAGGACAAGAGGCTAGACACTAAGCATGGCGATGCTCAAGGGCCATAGAGGAAAGGAGAATGTGAGGGCGAAATATTGTCATGGGTGGGGAAAAGGGATTAGAAGGGGAGGGAATGAAGAGGGAGACTATGGCACAAGGGGAAAGGGAGAGGGGAAAGAGAAGCATGTACATGATGGGAGGAGGATGGAGACATCAAGGGAAGAGGACCATGCTTTATTTGAAAGGAAAGGAAGGGGAAATCAAAGTACTAGCTAGGTGCTTTACAAGAATGAGCATGTTCCATCAAGGGCCCCCTCTTTTTATAGCCAAGAGAGGGGGTCTCTCCCAATAAATGCATCCTCCCACATGCATGGTGTGTGTGGAAGAGTGTCCCATGTGGGCTAGGCAGTTACACACTCTCAATTGTGTGCGACAACCCTTTGCCTCATTTTCCCACATACATCAACACCCATATCCCAAGTCTAAGATACTCCCTTGGTCTCTTCCCAATTTTATAATACGTTCAAACATCTAGGAGGACAAGCGGAGGGTTGGCACAAGGAATCTTGCCACCTCATCCTACTTTCCCATTATTTAACTTGCATTCTTGGACTTTCTACACCCCCCCCACATTGGCCTATCATACATGGAGGGAATAATCCAATATAATATCCATCTCCACCTATTTTATATTACTTCTCCCATGGTCCTTGGGCCATATCTCACTAAATGCAGGTGTGGGACTGCCTAGGTGGAGGGGTGGTGCATGGAGGACCCATGCCACCTTATCATTTTATATTATTACCACTAGTCCCCTTACATGGAAGGGTGGCACATGGTCATGCCCTGCCACCTCAATCCTGGGCCCTATGCACACCATATTTTATTATACTATTGCCACACATACAAACACACACACATATTTATGCCTTTTTCCTTAGACAAATTTATCCATAACAGTCCCCCCCCCAGGCAGGGAATGCACAACATTTCCATGCCTGGGTCCATCACGCACAAAGAAGGGCTTGAGGTAATGCTTGTTGATCACCTTCTTGCCATATGGCTCATGCAGCTCCCGAACTTGTACAGACCCATTTCTATGTTCCTTGATGACTTTGTATGTACAGACCCATTGCTATGTTCCTTGATGACTTTGTATGGAAGGAACTTCTTATCCATTTGGTGGTCCAATCTGTTATCAAAGCATAGCACAACATCCCCCTTAGCAAAGTGTCTTTCCCATCCCTTGCAAATCTTAGCATCCAAGCGGGCCTTTTGTCGATTCTTTTGAATCTCTGTTTGATGTACGGCAAGGCGTCGGGTTTCATCTAGCTTCTCAAGTTGCACCAACCGGGCCTCTAGATGTTCATCTTCTGTCATCCTCTATTCTTGTGCCAATCTCAAAGCCAGAATCTCTATCTCTAGTGGTAAAACGGCCTCAGTACCGTACACCAACTCAAAAGGAGTGTGACCTGTAGAAGTTTTATGAGTGATGTTGTAAGCCCATACGGCTTCTGTGACCTTCTAATCCCACTGGCTCCTATTCCCTGTAGCCATTTTTCCCATGGTTTTACAAAGGAGGCCATTGGTCCGCTCCGTTTGACCCATGGATGCTGGATAATAGATGCTAGAAGTGCGATGATCAATACCCATGCGATCCATGAGTAACTCCACTGCTTCATTTAAGAATGGATTTCGATTGTTAGATGGAGCAATTGTCGAGAAGCAAATCGAACGGGATACATGAACTGATCCTCCCCTTGCTGGAGAAGAATACCTGCCAGAGTGTGCTCACCAAACCGAGGATTGATATAGAAAGTCTTTGACCAATCAGGGTTGTGTAGAATGGGTCTCGAAGCTAGAGCACTCTTGATTTGTACAAACCCATGATCACAATCCTCATCCCAAGAGAAATCAACTCCATCTTTTAATAGCATAGTCATGGGTCGTGTCAAAGCAGCATATTGATCAATGAAGCGGTGAGAGTATCCTGCTAGATTGACAAATGAGCGTACTTGACGTTTGGTTGTTGATGGGGAGAGTTTGAGGATAGCTTCTACCTTCTCGAGGTCAGGCTTGACGCCCTCAGATGGGTTTAGAAGAATGAGCGTGTTCCATCAAGGAATAGCCCCCTCGTTTTATAGCCAAGAGAGGGGGTCTCTCCCAATAAATGCATCCTCCCACATGCATGGTGTGTGTGGAAGAGTGTCCCATGTGGGCTAGGTGGTTACGCACTCTCAATTGTGTGCGATAATGCTTTGCCTCATTTTTCCACATACATCAACCCCCATATCCCAAGTCTAAGATACTCCCTTGGTCTCTTCTATAATACGTTCAAACATCTAGGAGGACAAGTGGAGGGTTGGCACAAGGAATCTTGCCACCTCATCCTACTTTCCCATTATTTAACTTGCATTCTTTGACTTTCTACACCCCCCCCCCACATGGGCCTATCCTACATGGAGAAAATAATTCAATATAATATCCATCTCCATCTATTTTATATTACTTCTCCCATGGTCCTTGGGCCATATCTCACTAAATGCAGGCATGGGACCACTTAGGTGGAGGGGTGGTGCATGGAGGACCCATGCCACCTTATCATTTTATATTATAACTACCATGGATTACGTACAACACACCTTATGGGTCCTCTTACGTGAAAGGGTGGCACATGGTCATGCCCTTCCACCTCAACCCTAGGCCCTATGCACACCATATTTTATTATACTATTGCCACACATACAAACACACACACATATTTATGCCTTTTTCCTTAGACAAATTTATCCATAACAGCACACATAACAAAAAAGAAAACCAAAACAAAAATGGACACCAAATAAACTCAATTTCTACACAATCCCCTCCCCTAGTAGAAATAGGACGAACTCCATCCACTCTACTAGTGTATTCACCAATCTTCTTCTTCAAAACCTCACTATATTCTGTTAAATTCCCAAAACTATCATGAGGATTCGACAATTTGTCAAAGGCAACTTGAACTTGGTAATCAGAACTTCGATCATAACACCTAAAATCATCAATAGTTTTATGCCCCATAACTCGCATTGCTACATCAATTGGCACATTGCAAAGCATCATCATACTCACTGCCATGCTGCACAAGCTATAGTTTGACACATTAGCAATGTGCAAACCATAGGTACACATCATGTCGCACACAATCAACCCCAAGGTTTTCCTTCCCACACGATTCTGATTATACCACACATGCAAAACATATCCAAACAACAAGCAATCAACAAAACCATACATAGCACCAAAACAATCAAAAACATCGCACAAAAGGAAAATTTTGACACCAGTAAATTCCTATCACTCCATGCAAATTAGCAATAGGTTGTAGGAACAATATTTTCAATTTTGGATCCTCAATATCCTGGATCACAAGCAAATGCTTTTCATATTGAGAGTAAATTAGCACCACATCTAGTTCCTAAACACGAACAGGAGGACGGAAATCCTCTTCCCTATAATTCTTTAAATCAACTTTATAATTTTTAGATAGCCTCTCACTATACCTACAAGTCCAAACCATAATAAACGACTAAGCAAACGATTCAACATGCAAAAGAAATCAACATTGAAAACAAACCAAAAAATCTAATAGCATCAAACATAGTCCATCAAATCTCCCATGGCATTGCTCCTAGAAACAAGATCGTTCCTTTCCAGCATATAAAGCTCTGCACCACCATGAACACAGAACCCAATCATTAGATAGTAAAAGGCAAAACACCTCTGAAGACCTTGAGGAGAAGTCACATTGAAGTCGATGTTTCCAAGAATCATCCTTTCCTCCTCTAAACCTATGACAGAACACTTCGAACGATCCCTGCTATAGCTTGGCCTAACTAAATGATTCATGGCAACAACCAAAGACTTTTGACTTGATCGAAAAATAAATTTTACACAAATATTGAAAGGCACCTCAACCACACCAATAAGAGCAATACGCAATTCCTACTATTCACACCAAATCTTACTGAAGCACCAGAACATATTCATGAGACTCTCCACTAGATAAAGCTTACCATTCAGTTTTACCACCTGAAGGAAGAACACCTGGAACAACAAACTATTCAACTCCCTCAAATCCATCTTTTGAATCGGTTTGAGCAATCCAGACCTCTACTCTTCCTCCATTCATCAAACCTTTTGTAAGCCCATTCATCCTCATGATACTACAATTCTCACCCCCCCTAGAAATCTTGAACATCATCTCAGGATCCTCATCCAAAAATAGCACTGCCCCAAGATCAAAGGTATCCCCCCCACCTATAGCACCAACAATAGAGCCTACAACTCTAATCACATCCATTTCCCTGACTTCCCCCACAGAAACAACACCAATGGCATCTCAACCATCGCAAAGCACTGAAAACACTAATCCTATAGTAGCACAACACCTCAAACCACCAAAGCATGCGGCCACCGCCGTCCAAGGCACCCTACCAGCACCCGCCACACAAGAAAACCACAACAAAAGCAACGTGGAGCACAGCGATGGAGCAATGGACTAGCGAGAATGAAGATCACGCACAGCAAGCCAAGCAAATGCAGCAACAATGAAGTTGAATGCACCCAACCCAATCAAAACACGCTACGGTCCCACTCTACGTCCCACTCAAACTTAACTCTAGTTTAGTTGCCATCCTCCTCCCCAAGGCCCTCCATGCAGGCAAATGTCCTGTGGTCGGCCTTTCCTGCTCGAAAAGTGCCGACCAAATGGTTCACGGCCACCACAGGCTGCTTGCCAAGGATCGAGCAATTTCCTCATGGGAAAGACCTCCCTCGGCTCATTCCCCTATACAAGACTCATTACAACAATGTTAATCTTCTCACAATCTGTGAAAATGCACGATTTCATTTAGTGTGGAGCATGGGACAACCTTGGAATTGCTAACAATAGTGATAGCATTGAAGCTATGCTCAATTCGAATAGGCAGTTTCATTCTATCCATGTAGTGTAGTAATAACTGAAACTATTGGTTAGTTTACTCCCTGATCGTATGGACCAACTGGGGATGCAAATTCCTCCAGCTCTTGGAAGGGACATTGCGGTGCAAAATTTTGTTCAACTATGGGAAGGGGAGTCCGAATTTCTTGCTATAGGATGTAGTTTGAGCCTCATAGTATAAACCCTCTCAGGCATCTCTAGATATATCAATGGGTAGTAGCCAGAATGACCTGCGAGAACTCTTGCGAGAAGCAAAGACAATCTGATCAAATGCCAAGTTGGCAATTGTTGAGAAAGGTGGAAAAGTGCAAGCATAGCATGGACCTTCCACTTTCTTATCTATAAACACCACTATCAAGATCTTAGATAACTCTTGAGCCTAGCTAAGTATCCACTGGTAGCTTATTTATTTGTTAAGCTTTCTAAAATCCATGCCATAGTCATTGTACAGGCAATGCAAAAGGCTATGAGACCTTTTGTGGGAAGCAACATTGAAGGCTAGGGAAGCAGATGAAGGAAGTCAGTTGTTGTCAAGGGAGGGAGTGAAGGAGCAAAATGCATGATGCACTTTCCAAAGAGAGGCTCAAAAACATTATTGGAAAAATAGTGGGAAAAAGGAATAGAAGTTTCTCAAGGCTTCACATTCTTCCTAACATTTGAAAAATGTTAATTTTGAGTGGGCTTGAACTTGCTGTACCTAGGTGGAAATTTGAAACCAATGCCCAATTATTCTTGTTTGTACCCTTTTCATAGATCTTGTGCATCAATCATTGCATGTGGGTTCCTTTGAAATGAGCCCATCAATTTTGTCAATAGATCCCATCATTTCCTACCTTTTAGACATTTCAGGTGCTCCCACTGTTGATGCCAGATTATAGCCTCCTCCATGTGAGCTCTTACTTTTCACATGAATGATGTGGTCACAATTGACCTTAGGTATGAAAGAAGAATCTAGAAGTTTACCATGTCTTGTTCATCAACAAACTTCTTGTGCCTTGACTTGGCCTCCACTATAGCCCTTTGAACTCCACTATCTACATAGCTACAGCACTCCTTTTACAACCTCTTTCCAATTGCTCTATGTTAGTGCAAGGTCTCATCCCACAAATTTGAAGCCTACCACTAATCAATCACTCTAACATTTGCAACTTAAAACAAAGAGAACGTGCACTCATGAGGCTTTCAATGACAAATTTGATATTAAGAAAGAAATGGTAAGCAAAACTCACCTTAACCAAATGGAGTATAAAAACCAATTCACTCATTGTTTTACTTAAACAAGATATCCTTGTCATAAGAAAGCCTTTTGAGCTCGTGAAACATGATGATTACTGCCATAAACTTGAATTATTACCACCAAGAAGTTTTGGAATTTAGAAACCACTTGCTTAAATATTGGATGCACTATGTCTCACCAACCTTATCAAATATATAAAATCCCAATGGTGAGATTGCCGTTCTTATAATTTACAACATTTGCTAGAACATCAAAAGATAATCCAATGGTTAGATTTTTTCATATCACATCTCTAAGGCCTGCTACTATGTGGATAGAAGCACTTTGTTTTCATGACTTCTAAAATTTAGCAAGCACATGCTCTACTCTTGGAGTCACTCTATCTCACCAACCTTATCGGATTGGAAAAATCTCAATAGTGACATTGTAGTTCTTATAATGTATAGCATTTCTCTAGAACAATTCAAGAGCATCCAATGGCTATATTTTTACATATTATCCTCTCATGCATGCTATTGTGAGTAGAAATAGCTTGTTTTCATGAGTTGTGGAATTTAGGAAGCACATGGTCTAATATTTAAGTTACTCTATCTCACCCACCTTATCATATCTGAAAATCCCAATGGTGAGATTGTAGTTCTTATAATTTATAACATTTCTTTAGAACACTTCAAGAACATCTAATGGCTAGATTGTTGTGTATCACATCTCTAATGCCCACTACTATGTGAGTCGAAAGCGGCCTGTTTTCTCGAATTTTGAAATGTAGGAAGCACACTCTCTAATCTTTGAGTCATCTTATCGAATCTAAAAAATCTTAATGATGAGATTATATTTCTTATAATTTATAACATTTATTTAGAGGACTTCAAGAACATCCAATGTCTAGATTATTAAAAATCGCATCCCTAATGCCTACCATTATGTGAGTAGAAGCAGTTAGCTTTCATGACTTTGAAATTTAGGAAGCACATGCTCTTGAACAATCCCTTACTCATGTATTTGTTGGGCTTTAGTTTCCAAAAAAAACTAATATTTTTTTATCACGAATAATAAAATCACTCCCTTGACATTTATAGGGTGGATTAGGTCCTCTCGTAACTCATCTCCAAAATTTTCTAGAAGATAGCTTTCAACTGTGCATCTCAATTCCCAGGTCAACTACTAGGTTTATCATTTAAACTGTGATAGGTAACACAATAAAATAAAAAAATTGTTATGGGCGAATCTGATCATGCACTACTAGTTTCATATCCTCTGGAGCTTGCTAACATAAGAGAGCATTCTTGTGTTGCTTGAAAGATCTGTGGAGATTTTCTCAACTAGAAAATAGGAGCAGATGTGGGAACAAGGCTCAGTGGGATCCTCCCTTAATTCTCGCCATCTCTTCTGACAATATCAGGTTCACACTTCACGTTTCATAGGTGGAGATGATGCTAAACCTTGGAACCCTTATTATCATGGCTAACATCACCCAAAAGCCTCGTGTGGGGTTGTTCAAAGAAAGGTAACAAATTTCCTACTTGATGGAGAGAGAGAGAGAGAGAGACAGAGAGAGAGAGATAGAGAGAGAAGGATTACATGCATGCAACGATGAAAAACCTTGCCAATTTAAAAAATGAGAAACTAATCACAAAAAAATGCATGCATGAGATTTTGTGCAAAAGGGTGCGATTTGGGAGGTTGGACAAATCCCAACCTCCCAAATCTCATTCTTTTGCACATTTCAGTTGTTCCAAGGTTATGGATGTTTAAAGTTTTTAAAGGAGAGAGGGAGAGAGAGAGAGAGAGAGAGAGACAGAGAGAGAGAGAGAGAGAGAGAAGGATTACACACATGCAGTGATGACAAACCTTGCCAATTCAAAAAAAATAAAAATTGACTATTATCGTCGGTACCATTTACCCTAAACCCTAACCCTTATACCCCAAACCCTCACTCCCTAAAGCCTAAACCTTATAATCTAAACTGTATTCCCATACCCTAGACTCTATATCCTAACCCCTATTCCCTAAACCCCATACCCTTATAACCTAGACTCTATACCCTAACCCCTATTCCCTAAACCCCATACCCTTATAACCTAAACCACATACCCTAAACCCTATATCCCATACCCAAAACACTAAATGCTATACCTTAGACCCTATACCTTAAACAAAAACCCTAAATCTAATACCATAAATAGACCCACCTAAACCATATGCCCTAGACCGTAAAACCTAAACCAAAAGCCTTAATTAATATCCCATATCCTAAACCCTAAATTCTAAACCCTAAACTTACCCTAACCCCTATACCCTAAAAGTGTACTCCCTAAACCCTAGACCCTAAACTTTGAACCTTGAACCCTAAATCCATCCTAAAACTTAAACCCTAAAAGTGTACTCCCTAAACCCTAGACCCTAAACTTTGAACCTTGAACCCTAAATCCATCCTAAAATGGGATAAGACTTGGTAAGACCCTAGGTTACTATAGGCTCAATCAATGGTCAAAAAGAGACCAAAATTGGTAGGCCACTAAATCATGATGGTAGAAAGATTCATGCTAGGTCTTATTGCATTTGAAGTAGCATGAGGCCTAGTTTTAGGGTGTGTATCCTTTTTTGATTGCACATTGAGTTGATAAATTTTCAATTGAGTAATATCAAATCCATGGCTTCGTGTCTTATAATGGGACAAGAGTTGGTATGCCTCTAGGTCACTATGGCACCAAGCATCGTACCAAATATTGTCCCATGAATAGGTCTGCACATGTACTTTTAAAGAAAAATCTTAGTGGCATGCATGGGAACACATTAGGGTTGGTGATGATGATTTTTCATACCCATGTTGGGCATCGAAGATCAAAACAAGACCCAAATTTCTAGGCCTCTAAGTCATGATGATACAAAAATTCATGCTAGGTGTTACTGAATTTGGAATTGTGTTAGGCCATGCTCTAGTGTTCATATTGACTCTTTTATCACATCCTGATCTGATAAATTTTCATATTGAATCCATGGATCCATTTCTTGTAATGGGATAGGACTCGGTATGCCTCTAGGCTAGTATAACCCAAGCAACATACTATATATTATCCAATAAATAGATCATGCAGTGGCATGCACTGGGACACATTTGGAAAATATGCATTCCAAACCATGCAAATGATATCAGATGGATATGATACTTTGTACTGGGAGTGTTCTCAATGGAAGAGGAATGGAAGAGAGAGAGAGAGAGAGAGAGAGAGAGAGAGAGAGAGAGAGAGAGAGAAGAGATCAGTGGCATGCACTGGGACACATTTGGAAAATATGCATTCCAAACCATGAAAATGATATCAGATGGATATGATACTTTGTACTGGGAGTGTTCTCAATGGAAGAGGAATGGAAGAGAGAGAGAGAGAGAGAGAGAAGAGATCCAGACACATTTTGGTGGGTGCAAAACACCCTAATCTTCTATGCCATATATATATATATGTGTGTGTGTGTGTGTGTTTGAGTATTGTACATAACTAGGGTTAAGGAACAGTGGCCTTTGACCCCCACAACCTTCCACTTAAAGGCCAATGTGCCTTTAAGGGAGAACAACCAATGGAGATACTATTCAATGCCCATCAATACATGACAATACTCAAACCGCCGACTAGGTAAACTCTTCATTAGCATATCTATAGGGTTATCATCTATATCGACCTTGACAAGCTCTATGGACTTGTCCTCAAGTACCCCCCTGATGAAACGATACCTAACCTCAATGTGCTTGGCCTTTCCATAAAAAACTAGATTTTGTGCTAGTTGAATAGCACTCATGGAATCACTATGCAATGTCGGTACACCTGTAGGAATCCCCAAATCTCCCACTAGCCAATCAAGCCATATAGCTTCCTTGCAACTCTATACGGCTACAACATACTCAACCTTTTTGGTTGAAAAAGTAACACACTTCAGTGCGCGAGACATCTACAACACTACACCACTTGCAAAGGTGAACACATAACCAGAAGTGGGGATCTCCTACTATCCACATGCCCTACATAGTCTAAATCTGTGTACCCAAGTACATGCATCCCTCCCCTTCCAAAGCAGATACCATCTCTTTGGTACCCTTCATGTACCTCATGATGCACTTAACTGCCTCCCAATGCCTCTTTCCTAGGTTAGCCATGTATCGGCTAACAACTCCCACTACAAATGCAATGTCTGGTCTAGTGGCTATCATAGCATACATAAGACTCCCAACCGATGATGCATAAGGAACCTTGGCCATCATGGCCCTCTCCTCATCTAATTTGGGACTCTCTGGCTGACTCAATTTCACATATGGAGGAAATGGAGTACTTACAACCTTCCCACCCTCCATATAGAAATGTTGCAATACTTTTGTAACATACTCCTTCTCTGAAAGCCAAAGGAGTTTCCTAATCCGGTCACGCATGATGCACATACCAAGAATATGACCTGTAGGTCCCAAATCCTTCATGTCAAATGCCTCATGCAACTTGGCCTTCAATGCATCCAACTCATAAGTGTTCTTGCTAGCCAATAGTATATCATCCACATAAAGTGCTAGGAGTATCAAGCTATTATCATTAGCCCTTTTAGTGTAGAGGTAGTGATCAATCTCACTTCTTCTAAGACCCTGGAACTGAATGAAAGCATCAAACTTTTGATATCATTCTCTAGGCGCTTGCTTAAGGCCATAAAGGCTCTTTTTCAGCTTGCAAACCAAATGCTCTTTCCCATTTTCTTCAAAGCCTTGTGAATTTCCTCATGCAGATCTCCATGCAAGAAATTTGTCTTGACATCCATCTACATAAGCTCCATATCCTCAGCTGCGACAAGTCCAAGTACGCATCTGCATGTGGTCATCTTCACAACGGAAGAGTAGATCTCATCAAATTCCACACCCTTCTCTTGCTTTAGTAACCAAACGGACCTTGTACTTAGGCACATCATCACCTGTGAACTTCATCTTTTAGACCCATTCACCTGGCATTGCTTTCTTTCCATGTGGCAAAGAAACCAAGTCCCAAGTCTTATTCTTCATGTGTGAACTCAACTCTAATTGGATAGCATACTACCACTTGCACTGATCCTCACACATCATAGCCTCTCTGTAGCAAGAAGGCTTCCCACAATTAGTAAGCATCACATAGTCTGCCTCTGGAACAAATCTATCAGATGGTCTACACTTTCTAGTTGATCTGCTCAAGGGCATTTCAACTTGTTGTCCCGCCTGCATATCAGCCACATTTGGCTCATAATTTCCACTAATAGATGATCCATCATATGCCCTTGATTGTGTATCTGTGGGAGTACCTAGTGGCACCATTTCCTACACATTCGGTGCATGGACACCTTACTATCTATCAACATATGCAAGTGGATTCACATCCTGGAAAGTGATTCTCCTAATTTCGACATCCCTCATGGGTGTCTCATGCATCTTCTTCTCATTGAAGACCACATCATGGCTTCATATGCTCTTCTTTGCTTCTGGATCCTCGAGATGATAGCCCATCTTTCCACTTTCACCATAACCTTGAAAGATGCATTTCCTAGACTTAGGATCTAGCTTCTTCCGAAGCTCTTTTGGCACAGGTGCATATGCCTCACCCAAATATACACAAATGAGAGTAAGAGGGCTTCTTGCCACTCCATGCCTCTTCAAGAATACCACCATCCAAACTCTTACAAGTGATATATTGATCACATGCACTACAATCTTCATTGCCTCATCCCAAAAACCACCAAAAAAGACTTGCATTGGAAAGCATACATTGCAAACTTCCCAGAATGGTGTGGTTCATCTTTTCTGCAACTGGATTTTTCTCTAGAGTAGAAGGGTACATAAGCTCCCTCTCGATCCCACGTGTATCATAGAAATGCTGAAAGTCATGAGAGAGATACTCTCCATCATTGTCAACCCATAGGCATTTAAGCTTTCTACCTGACTGATTTTCAACCAAAGCCAGCCATTTTTGAAATACTTGGAACACATCGCTCTTCCAATCTATAGCATAAGCCCACACTTTCCTAATTGCATCATCAATGAATTCTGCATAGTATTCAACCCCACATAATGAACGTGTAGGCATGGGACCACATAAATTGATTTAGTCTACTTCCCATAGTGACAATGCTCATAAAATTCAATGTCAGAAAAACTCAAATGCAGTACATAACCCAAATGGCATAAGAGTTTCATTCCATTTTGCCTCATATGGCACAACCGACAATGCCATAAAGAAGTATTTGGCTACTCAATTATTGCAACAACATGATTAGACACCCCTGATACATGTAAGGGATGTAGAGTCCCACACTTGGCACCCCTGGCCAAAAGTATAGAGCCCTTCTGAATTTTCTAACTCCCAAAACCAAACATGGTCTGAAAACCAGCATCATCTAGCTAACCCATTGAAATGAGTCTCTTGGTCAGCTTAGGCACATGTCTCACATTTTTCAAAACAAAAGCAGACCCATTTGTAAAAGAAAACTTTATGTCACGTGCTCCCACTATGTCACATGCATAGTTATTTCCAAGATGCACACAACCTATCTTTCTACTGTCATAAGTGGAAAACCATTCCCTATGGGGAGTAACATGGAATGAAACACCAGAATCCAAAATCCAATCTTGGGAATATGAATCATCTGAAGTGGTAAGCAACTCTGCAGGTAGACTAGACATGAAGAGAATTTCATAATTTGTTACTATTATCAGTGTGACTGCATTGATCTCCTCAATCTTCACTTTTCCTTTGTCCTCCCTTAGACTCTCATCATTCTTATTTGCACCCCAATTTGCATTCTTTTTCTGATCTTTTTTCTCTCTTTTCAGCTTGTAGCAATCCTTTTCTTGTGGCCCTTCTTACCACAATGGTAACACTCAATGTTCAATGCCCTGGATTTGCTAAGAGACTTCTGCCTTTCTGGGACTTCCCCTAAGCCGTGATCTCCCCCTTTGCGCATTTAAGGCTGCATCCTACTTGTTGCCATCTATAGAATTTCGTCTAATCTCCTCCGCCAACAAGCTACCCACAACATCATCAAACTTCACTACTCCACCAGGTGCAGAGTTACTCACACCTATACATAAGGTATCCCATGAGGATGGCAATGAACACAAGAGGAATATTGCCTTAGTCTCTGCATCAAAATTCAGCTTCTAAGCCTGAAGCTGGCTGAAAATATTATTGAATTCATTCAAGTGAGAAGTAACAAAGACCCCTTCCTTCATCTGTAGCTCAAACAACCTCTTCATGAGGTAAACTTAATTAGAGGCAGCTTCCTTCTCATAAGTGGCACATAATTTGCTCCACAAATCTTCCATAGTCTGCTCATTTACTACTGTGAAATAAACTAACTCTGCAAGATGAAGTCTAACATTAGACTTTGCTAATGCATCCAACTCATTCTAATCATCCTTAGACATAACTGCAGGCTTAGTTGCAATCCCTTCCAAGGGTTTAATTTACTTCTTTTGAATAAGCACATTCTTATATATTCTTTCCACAGAGAAAAGTTTATCCCATCAAACTTTTTAATGTTGAAAAACTCCTTTTCTGACATCCATGGAAGAGGATGCCATGATGCAAATAAAGTAAAATCCCAAATGATAGTGCCTGCAAGAAGGAATCACACAAAATACCAGGTGCGCCCAAAAATGTTTGCCACAATGGAGGATAATATCACCAAAAACTCAAAGCTCATAGCTTTAAAATGCATCTGACTCATGTGCATATACTATGCATCCATATGAGCAAATCTTGCCCAAGAGAAAATGTCATCCCTCAATGACAAAATAATACACGAATTGAAAAATATTTCAACAAACCGATTTGTTTGTGAACTCCACCGCAGTGCGAACGATGAGTAGCAAAGAAGTTTTAGGACCTCATGAGTTCATCGGAACTGACAGATTTGCGAATGGTTGCTTCAAACTCAAGATCCAACACATTGGCAGAAAGATGTTGAAGCAAAAATAGTGAGTGATAAATCCAATGAAATGATACCAAATTCAAGAATGAAGGGGTTTTCAAACTTCTAAAGTGCAATGGATACTAAAAGTAGTCAATGGTTGCCTTTGCAAAGTCATTCCAGACTCTCAGTCATCGTCATCTCGAAAGGAACTGGGAATCATCAAAAAACGTCTTTTTGCACCAAAACCATTGCAGGCTTACAAAAAACCACTAAGAAAAACCAAAACAACTTTTCCAAAGGTTCCTTCTAGGCCTTTGTACACCAAGATGCTAGTAAAGTCACCCACAAAGCTTCTCACAGAGCTGCAGTAGTAGGCTTTGGGCTCCAGGCACACACATAGGATCATCTAGACTGCCCACAAGCATCAGATAGACCACCTGGGCTCTAATACCAATTGAGAGTGCTCTCAACAAAAGAGAGTGAAAGACAAAGAGAGAGAGAGATAGATACACATAGAGAGAGAGAGAGAGACACACACACACACAATTTGGTGGGTGCAGAACCCCCTTAATATTCTATGTCATCCAATATATATGTGTGTGTGTGTGTGTGTGTGTGTGTGTGTGTGTTTTGTGGGGGTTAAAGGTCACTGTGCCTTTACCCCGGTTATGTACAATACTCAAACACATATATAAATGAATGAAAAAGAAGATTACGGTGTTCTGTACCCACCAAAACTTGTGTGGCTCTCTGTTTCTCTCTCTCTCTCTTTCGTTCTTGCTTCCGTTGAGAGCACTCTCAACTGGTATCAGAGCCCGGGTGATCTAGCTGAGCGTGCGTGAATGCTTGAAGCTCAGCAGCTCTGTGGGAGGAAGGAGAAGCTCTGTGGGAAGCTTTGTATCACATAGACTAGAAGCACACTGATGCAAGTGATATCCGATGGGTATCATACGTTGCACATGCCTTAAAATAAGTAAGTTTAAGGTTTGTATCAGAGTGCCATACACATTAGAGACAATCCCATGGGCTAGAAGCACACCCATGCATATTCTAATACCTAGGCATCATGGGATTTAGGGTATTAGGGTTTAAGGTTTAGGGTATGGGATTCAAGATTTAGGCTATAGGGTTTAGGGTATAGGGTTTATGATATAAGGTCTAGGGATTAGGATATGAGGTATAGAGTTTAGGGTTAGATATAGGACATAGGGTATAGGATTTTGGGTTTATGGTTTGGGTTTAAGGGTTTAGCATTTGGGGTTAAGGGTTTGGGGTATTAGTATTGGGTTTATGGTTTGCGTTTAGGGTATAGGGTCTAAGGTATAGTGATTAGGGTTCAGGGTATAGGGTCTAGGGTAAAGTGATTAGTGTTCAGGGTATAGGGTTTAGGGTATAAGGGTTAGGATTTAAGGTATATGGTATAGAGTTTAAGGTTTTGGATATAGTTTATGGGCCATGGGTTAGGGTTTAGATTACATGGTTTAGCATATAGGGGTTAGGGTATCGAGTTTAGGTATATGGTATAGAGTCTAGGATTTCGGATTTAAGCATGGTTTAGATTTATAGGGTTTAGACTTTAGGGTATAGGGATTAGGGTTTAGGGGTTAGGGTATAGAGTTTAAGGTATAGGGTTTAGGGTAATGGTAGTGAAATAAACCCAACAATATAAGCTATAATAATCTATGAATGTCACATACAACAATATTTGAGATGTCCTAATATGCTTACATCTAACCGGTCCCATTGACATTTCTACTAACCTTTGTCATAGGTCCATATGATGCCATAAAGAATGACACTGCCAACATCTAGAAGATCTAAAAGGCAATTTTGTGGAGTGGAATTCTAGGACAACCACTATCCCCCCCCCCTAACCGCCCCTTATTCTTAATCATAAGGTTGCTATCCTAAAATTTATGTTGAATGCCATGTACTTAATTACATAATAAATAGTTTATACATTGTATATAGGGAAATTTTTCCTTTCACTTTTTATAGTCCCACATTAGAAAGTTCGTAGGGTGCTTTTCCAAAGGCTCTCTACTCTTGTGACTCTTGAGTTGTCTACTAAGCAATATGTAAGACAGCATGTGCATTCATCCGAGCAGGTTTTTAATTATACAATTTATAGTACAAATCACTACTTGAGTACAGGAAGGGGTTAAAGTCCTATATAATGTGATTCACTTTATAGAAATCCATTTTGGTCCCATCATGGCCCACTATTTGACCAAGATGCTCAACCTTCTCTGCCGTAAAAGCACAACTAGTTTCTATATAATGTTGAGATATCGAGCTCCACTCGTGATATGCCAGGGTGACCGTTGTGCATTTATGTCACGGACTTGTTAGCCGCAGATGCGGTTGGTACACCGCCCACAAATAATAGCTGGATGACAGCTATCCTTATGTACTCTAGTTTGTGGCTCAGTTAGTATGCCACCTTAGTTAGCTGAGTTTGGTTTGAGACCCACATATAGGGTTCTTCTATTTCTTTGTACTAGAGTTCTTTTGGCTTACACAACTAAGAAGAGGAAAACTGTTTTTAGCCTCCACCTTTGTGTGTATTCCCCCATTGTGTATGTGAGAAAGCCGCAAGTGAGACTCCTTCTCTCTCTCCCACTATCTTCACATGTTATCAGAGCCAGGTTCATGGTAAGGAGCTCAAGAAAGCAAACCAAGTTCGCGGTGTCCTGGTAAGAGGACCAATGTTGCTTTCCTTTTCGAGGTTGGGAGAAAATCTCTGCAGGTAGCATAGCCGAAAGTGCAAGAGTGCACTGTCTCAGATTGAGACGCCCTTCGCAGTGTGGCAAGAGGGCATTTCAGGGCCCATTTTGAAGGCGGAAGTTCTTCGCAGGCACTCAGAGAAAGGCCCTGTTTTTGCTGTGCGACCACTGTTCTGCAGGTCAGTGAAAAGTTGCCACAGAAATTCCATCATCGTATGCCTGTGCACAGAGATATTGGGAGTTACAGAATCATCCTTATTGCTTGTTCATGCAAAATCATCACTACAAAGTAACTGTGTGGTCAAATACCACTTTCGTCAGTTTTGCAGATTTGCCTGTGTGAGGCAGAAGCTGTGTTTTTTGCAGTGACAGAATTTTTTGCAGTGTTCTGTAATGGCGTCTGATTCTCTTTCGCAGATTGTCACTGAAAAGCTTAACAAGAACAACTTCCAAGCATGGAAGTTTAGAATGACAAATTTTCTTATGGGAAAAGGCTATTGGGAGTCATTACAGGAAATGAAGAAGAACCAGTTCTTCCTAATGTTCCCAATCAACAGGAAATGCAGGCATTTGAAGGATGGCATGAGAGAGCCAGAAAAGTTATGTATTGGCTGTCTATCAGTCTTTCGGATTCTATGATTGTGCATATTCAGGATGCAAGTATGCCAAAGGAGGCATGGGATGCTTTGGCAAAAATGTATAGCACAAATACGCAAGCCAGGAAAATGTAGCTCAAGCAGGAGTTGCACAAGGTGCAGAGAGAAAATATGAGCATCAATGACTACCACATGAAGGTGAAGAAAATTGTAGATGTACTTGCTTCCATTCGGTCGCCAGTGGAAGATGATGATCTAGTTTCTGTGACCTTGAATGGTCTAGGAAAGGATTATGCACAGTTCCGGACATCCATTGCCATCCGTGAAAAATTTCCTGATTTTGAGGAGTTGTTTGCTCTTCTCATTTCTGAAGAGCAGAGAAATGGTGGTGCATCTTCTTCAGGAGGAACTTCAAAAGAAACTATCTTCTACTCAAATGCTAGAAGAGGTAGAGGCAGAGGTAGAGGAGGCCGATCTAGAGGCCGTGGTAGAACTCAGAATATGCAGCAAACTCAAGAAAACGAGTCCTTTGGAGGAGGACGTGGTAACTCTAGAGGCAGGGGGAGCCAAAGAGGTCGTGGTGGATGGCAAAGAGGCCAAAATGCAAACATCCATGTTGAATGCTACTATTGTGGTAAAATGGGTCATATGGCTAAAGACTACTATAAAAAGCAGAATGACATCATGAATGGAAAATTGCAGTAAGGGAATTATGCATCTTCTAGTAGACAGGGTGATGACAGAAATGAGCATTTATTTATGGTGCAGCACATGATCAATTCTGTGACAAGTGTAGAAGAAAGCAATGATGTGTGGTATGTTGACTCAGGTGCATCAAACCACATGACAGGTCATGCAGAATCGATGTAGGATGCAAGCAAAATGGAAAGAACAAGATTTGTGGAGACTGGTGATGATACTACACATCCTATTGTGCAGATTGGTAAAATTCCTTTGTCTATGTAGGATGGGAAAAAGAAATACCTCTCTGATGTATTTCATGTCCCGAACATCACCAAGAACCTAGTTTTTGTTGGTCAAATGGTTGAGCAGGGCTTGCACGTCAGATTTAATCCTCATGGATGCTTTGTTGGGGGTATGAAAAATAATGGTCGCTTGATAGCAAAAGGAAAGAAGAAGGGCAGGATGTTTACATTGGATGTGGACATGCCTGAATTGAGTGCAGCAATGTTTGCACATGGGACCGGTGTAGTTGCAAATATTGATATCTGGCAAAAACGCATTGGTCATGTTAATGTACAGCGACTTAAATCAATGTAGGCCCAAAATATTGTTACAGGATTGCCTAAATTCAAGGTTGCAGAAATGCATAAGGTATGTGAAGCCTGTCAATTTGGAAAACAGGCAAGGAAACCATTTCCTAGGCATGTTCAAGAGAGTAAGAAGCCATTGGAATTAATCCACTCTGATGTGTGGACTACTAAAGTTGCATCTATTGGAGGCTATCATTATTTTGTCACTTTTATACAGCATAAAAGTTTGGGTGTACTTTATGAAAAAGAAAAGTGAAGTGTTTGGGCACTTCAAAGCTTTTAAAGCTATGGTTGAAAAAGAAACAGGCCTACAAATAAAATGCCTAAGGTCAGATGGAGGGGGAGAGAACCTCTCAAATGAGTTTGCAAGGTTCCTGCAGGAGCATGGCATAAAGCAGCAATATTAATGCAGTCATACCCCACAGCAAAATGGACTTGCAGAAAGGAAAAACAGGCATATTGGAGAGGTATCTCGGGCCATGTTAAATGAAAAAGACCTACTAGATTATTATTGGGCTGAAGCAGTTGCTACAGCAGTTTACATAATGAACAGGACTCCCACTGCAACAATACATGGCATGACACGAGAGGAGATGTATACTAGTAGGAAACCAGATATTTCTCATTTGAAAATTTTTGGTTGCATTGCCTATGTTCATGTGCCAGATGAGTTGAGGTCCAAGTTGGATCCAAAAGCTGAGAAGTGCACCTTTATTGGTTATTCTCTGGCAGAAACGGTATAGATGCTATAACCCTTCTACTCGTAAGTTTACAGTGAGCAGAGATGTTGTCTTTGATGAGATGAGCAACTGGTATAAACCAGTAAATGTGATTGATGATGTAGATGCACAAAATGGTAATGCTGCACAGAATTCACAACAGCAATCACAAAATATTAGTGGACCTGCAGTGTCCTCTAGCAGTGCTTCACATACTTTGCCATGGATAGGCAGATTGAGATCAAGAGAATCTCCACAAAGCAATGCAGATAGTGGTATGTCGGTATCACAAAAAGGAAAAGAGAAGGTAGATCAGCCAATGTTTGATGTGAATGCAGGTCACTCTTATGTGGATGGTGAATCCAGTGGCTCAGAACAGAGCATTGATGATGAATTGGGTATTCCTTCTGTTGTTACACCTGGAGTAAGGAAGACCAGGGATGTCTTGAGAGCACCTGGAAGTGAGCCTATTTTGCGCAGGTCTACCAGAGCTAGATATCTTGTGGATAGGCTAAAATATGATGGATTTACAGCCATTTACTATGCCTATATGGTTGCAAGTCATGGGAAAAGAAAAATGGGAGAAAGTCATGGATGAAGAAATGGATGCCTTGGAAGCTCCTTGGAAGCAAATGCTACATGGGAATTGGTGCCTTTGCCTAAAGACAAGAATGCAATTGGCTGTAAGTGGGTTTATAAGGTGAAGCACAATGCAGATGGTTCTGTGAACAGATACAAGGCAAGATTAGTTGTCAAAGGATATGCACAGACATATGGCATTGATTATGAAGAAACATTCAGTTCGGTTGCAAGGATGGCAACTGTAAGAGCAATCATTGCTATGGCTGCATCAAAGGGATGGTCTTTACATCAGATGGATGTAAAGAATGCCTTCTTGCATGGTGATTTGCAAGAAGAGGTCTTTATGGAGCAACCACCAGGTTATGTTCATGCTGTTCATCCTGAGTTTGTTTGCAGGTTGAAGAAAGCCTTGTATGGCTTGAAGCAAGCACCTAGAGCATGGTTTGATAAGATAGGACAGTATCTTGTCACTATTTGCTTTCAGATTTCCAAGGCATATTTCTCACTTTATGTGAGAAAAACAGAGAAAGGTATTATGCTGCTTGTCATTTATGTTGATGATTTGATCATCATAGGTGATAGTGATGAAGATATCCTTCATGTGAAAATGCTATTGAAGTAGAAGTTTGAGATGAAGGATTTGGGAGAGCTGCATTATTTCTTGGGCATTGAGGTGATTAGATCACCAAGTTGGATACGGCTCTTGCAGAGGCAGTATGGATTGGACATGCTGTCTAAATATGGGATGATAGGCTATAAGCCTATTTCAGTTCCTTTGGAGCAGAATGTGAAGCTGAGTGCAGATGCAGGTGAGCTTCTGGAAGACCCTACTATGTACAGATGCATAGTAGGAAGTTGTTGAGAGTTCACGCTCAACATCATGTGATCATGTGTGCATAGCACCATCACGTGATCATATGTGCATAGCACTAACCTTATAGAGTGCTATAAAGGAAAGGGTTAGATCCCCTAACCCTAACCCTAAAAGGGTTTGTATATATTCTATTTTTTCAACTAATTCTAGTGTACAGTTAGTCATTTGTGGTGTGCTCTCTAGCTGTGCCCTCTCTCCTCATCTCCACTCTTCTCCTCTCCCCTCTTCATATTTTGTCATGGTATCAGAGCTCCCTTGTCTTCCGTTGAGACATTGAGTTTCTTGAGAGTGTGAGAGAGATTGTGAGATTGAGAGTTCTCTTGAGTGATTGTGAGATCCTTCCCTTCACTTCTGTTGAGAGAAAATTCCGTCCATTTGGTGAGATATTTCCGTCCATTGCAGTTCTTCTTGTGAGAGGTATTTGTCTTGAGAGCTTTGTGAGAGTTTTGAGACAGCAGACAGGGAGAGATTTCATTGAGAGAGAGAGAGATTTAGATTGAAAGAGATAGGGAGAATCCTTTGAATGCTCATTCCTTTGAGAGTGAAAGAAATCTATTGTGAGAATCCATTTTCTGTTTAGTTCTTTGCGTTGATTAGAGAAAGTAGAAGACTCCTACGAGCCTGCGACCAAGGCACACAGAGGCGCAACCACTAGAGGAGGAACTCCAAGGAATACGGCCTCTCTTCACCTCTGGATGAAGCTAACGGAAGAAGAATCGTATGCTGCAGCAGCAGGCACCACTGCGAGAGAGACTGCTGCCAGCTTCACGTGTAAAGATATTGGATATGGCCGCTTCTGGAGCAATGACGAGCCTGCTGATGCCGAGCTTTCCTCGCCTTGATCTATCTACACTACTCATCAGACTATAGATTTAAGCTCCGCGCAAATGACTCTCCTCGATCTCGTTGCGCTACGCAGATTACAGATTATACTCTGTGCCTCGATGGCCACCTCTTCAACCGCCACCGAATGCACGATCTCCTGGGCTCTCACAGCCACCACAGCCACCGATGGCTCCTTCAATCAACTCTCCAACTCTTGCTACAACGAAGGCTACGGGCCTTCTACCGCATAAGCTTCACCGCCTCCAACCTTCAGTCGTTCCTGTAACCAAGGCCTCTTCTAGCCACCAGCGTATGCCCGACGGCCTCTCGCGGACGATCGACTCTCAGCAAGCCTCAGTACCAGTGACTCCTAAGCTCCTTCCACGCCTGCCTTCAACAACGGCAACGCGCGCCTTCAACAACGGCAACGAAAGGTCACAGTCCAAGCTCCTTCCACACAGCAGCGCGCTTCCTCTTCGACAAGGTTGCCTCCGTCGACGCTCTTCTCTGAGAGAGAAACTGCCACGTGGCAGATAAGGCCACATGGCACTCTTCAAACCACACCCACCTTGGGTTCAGATTAACCCAGGTGCAGTTAGGAAAGGATAGGGTTGATCCACGTGGCATCTTATCTTGCCACGTCAGCAGACTCCAGCATCTGCCATGTCACCATCTTATCATCAGGCCACATCATCTGTGCCACGTCATCTACCACGTCACTTGTGCCACGTCATCATTGCCACATCATCTGGGCACGTCATCTGTGCCACATCATCTGCCACATCACTTGTGCCACGTCATCATTGCCACGTCATCAGTGCCATGTCATCAGTGACACCTCAGCACTGCCACCTCAGCACAGAGCTTCACTGGCACACCTCTTGCTAAGCACAGTGCCACATCATCACTGCATGTGACTCACAGTGACACATCATCATTGAGCACCATTTGCACTCCTTTTGCCCCTCCACCTAGATCAAGTCATATCTCTTGATCCAGGAAGAATTTGAGTGTGCTCCAAAAAGGAAAGTCGCTCGATTTTTCGTGCTCTATGCGCTCGTTACATCACGCGCACATTTCGGCGCAAGTTACACTCACATTTGAGCCTCGCCGACAAAACCACTTCCTTCACACACATTTGCCTCTACATCGACGCATCTGACCCAGCACTTAAAAAGAACAAAAGAAAAGGAATTATTTGCTGCTCTTTCATCGATCGACGGTTGGTTTAGATCTAGATCAGAGTAGACTAGATCGCCATAGAGGGGACGCTTTGAATTCCCCAAGTTGCCAATCTAAGCCATGCCCGAAATTCCCGACTAGTACCTACTCGGAGTCAGTCCATACGCTCACATCCGATTTCACATCATTACATTACCTGAAACCTTACGTTCATCAGTTCAGTGAGCAGACTTCAGAGTTCAGAGGCATTGCAGATTGATTCAGTGGGCAGATAGCACTTGATTTCACACACACATGCCACCATTGTAAAGCCTATTTGGCTATCTCACGGCATCGTGCACATCATTTTTCAGCCTTGTAAAGCCTCTTGGCTATTCCCGGCATCATTGCCACAAGCCTTGTAACACATGTCAGATCTTATTTACTGCAGTTCTATCTTCACCGATGGTACAGAGATTTCACTTGGCATCTTCAGTGTATTTGTAGTTGATTCATACAGAGTTTTCCAGGACACTTTTTGAGTACATTGTTTGCACCATGTCGACTAGCAACCTCAATCTGGAGGCATCTGCTAAGTTAGACAACTCCAATTACGGTACATGGAAATACCGAATGGAGACCATTCTTGTGCTTCAGGACAAATGGGAGTATGTCGATGGATCCATACCTAGACCATTGGCCGATCCAGCCACCAGTAGCTCTACTCCATCTGATGTCACAGCACCAGCAACGGGATCTACATCGGGATCTACATCTACACAAACAGTTTTCGCATCAGTAGCAGATCCTGCCATTGCCCGAGCTCAAGCAGAATGGGATAAGAAAGACAAGTATGCCTATCACCTGATCAAGCAGAATGTGCAAGATGTCATGCTAGGACAGCTCAACACAGTCAAGACATCAAAAGAAGCATGGGATATGTTCGCAGCTCTCTACGAGTCCAAGAACACATCCAGGATTCTCACCTTGAGAAACCAGATCAACCAGAGTTTCCGCAATAGCAATGAAACCGGTCATGCTTATGTACTCCGCATCAAAGACTACAACAATCAACTTGCAGCAGCAGGAGAGACTATGAATCCCGCACAAATGGTTCAAGTAATCCTGAATGGACTAGGAGAAGGATATGAGAATCTGGTCCAGAGTATTGCCATCCAACGGCAAATTCCAACACTAGAAGAACTTCAGTCAGTTCTACTTGGTGAAGAACTCAGGACTCAGGCCATTCAAGCACGTAAAGGTCATTCTAATGATCAGGCATTCATCGCTTCAGACAGAAGCAGAGGCAAAGGCAGAAACAGAGGTAGATCATATCAGAAAAGTGGTCATCATCATCAACAAAATCAAAGTCAGAATCAGCATCAGCATCAGCAGCATCCTCAGCAACATCAAAATCAGAAGAGGAAATCATTCCAACAGAGGAAGATTCCAAGGACGAGGGAATGCATCCACCAATGTGTCAAACATTCAATGCAACTATTGTCACAAGTTTGGACACTATGAAAGAGATTGCCGCAAGAAACAGTATGACCAAGGCGGTCAATCCAGCAGTAATCGAGGGAATTCCCGAGGAAGAGGAAATCATCGTGGTGGACATTCTAGTCACAGTCATTTTGCAAATGAACATGGCAATATGTTTCTTGCAAGTGAGGAATTACATCAGACTGATACAATGCACCTAGACACTGATTTCAATCCCAAAGAAGATTTCAGCTATCAAGTCGACCAAGTGGAACAGGATCCTTGGTACATCGACAGCGGTGCATCATCTCATATGACAAATCATCAGGAATGGTTCACAGAAATGAAGCCATTAGAAGGTCAAAATAATGTCATCTATACAGCAGACAATACACCGAATCCGGTTCAAGGGACAGGTGTTATCCCTATGAACAATTTCACTGGTACAAAAGGATTAGTCAAAGATGTGCTCTATGTTCCGAAGCTCAGCAAGAATCTTTTGTCAGTAGGTCAAATGACGGAACACAACTACAAAGTCATCTTCGACGGTGATGAATGCACTATCAGAGACAAATCCAAAAGAGGTCAGCTAGTAGCAAAAGGTGTCAAGGAAGGACGCTTATACAGGATGCTAGCTACAGTACCAGATAAGCATGCCATGTCAGCTCAAATGCAACAGATGCCACTATCTGCAAAATGGCACAAGAGATATGGTCATGTCAACTTCAAGTAGTTGTTAGATCTCAGGAATCAAAATATGGCAATTGGGATTCCGAAGCTACAGTTTCTTGGAAAAGTTTGTGAAGCATGCTGCTTCGGCAAACAAAAGCGAACCAACTTTGTCAGAAGTACCTCTCGTGCACGAGGTATTCTTGATTTAATTCATACAGATGTATGGGGTTATGCCCAGACCCGCAGCATCAATGGTTCACTTTATTACTTGACCTTCATCGACGACTACAGCAGATATTGTTGGGTCTACTTTTTGAAAGAGAAATCTGAAGTGTTTGCCAGATTTCAAGAATTCAAAGCCATGGTAGAAAACCAAACAGGCAGAAAGATCAAGGTCATGAGATCAGACAGAGGAGGTGAATACATGTCTTCAGCCTTCATGAACTTTTGCAAAACTAACGGCATTCGAAGACAATTCACATGTGCAGATACTCCTCAGCAAAATGCAATAGCTGAAAGGAAGAATGGGACTTTAGCAGACAGTGCTAGAGCAATGCTTAGTGAAAAGCATCTTCCGAATCAGTATTGGGCAGAAGCAATAGCTACAGCTAACTACTTGCTTAATCGGCTTCCTACCGAACCGATACAAGGAATGACTCCTTATGAAGCATTCACTGGACACAAGCCACGCATTGGGCATCTCCGCATATTTGGTTGCATAGCATATGCCCACATACATGATGATCATCGCAGGAAATTGGATGCGAAGTCACGCAAATGCATCATGGTAGGCTACAGTGAAGAAAGTAAAGCATACAAATTGTATGATCCCATCAACCGCAAAGTCATTATCTCCAGAGATGTAATCTTCGATGAGGAATCAGAATGGAAAACCTCACCTACACAGGAGATAGAAGCATCGACTTCACAGTCATCTACAGAAAAGGTTGATGAAGAAGAGCAAGAATTGCCAGCAACACCCCAATCAGCGTCACAGCAGCTCAGACGGTCTACTAGGGAAAGCAGACCACCAGCCAGATTGACATATGCTCAGAAAGGCAAAGCAATTCAGGTGGAAACCACCAACTATGCTCTTATGACTACCATCATGGCTACAGAAGAGCCAGTGTACTTCGAAGACGCAGTAGATAAGCCAGAATGGCAAACTGCAATGAATGAAGAAATGGATGCTTTGTATAAAAATAACACTTGGGTATTATGCGACCTTCCACCAGGAAAGAAGGCCATAGCCAACAAATGGGTATACAAAGTGAAGTACAATCCAGATGGCAGTATTCAGAGATACATAGCCAGATTAGTTGCAAAAGGATTTGCACAACAATATGGCCAAGATTATGATGAGACTTATGCTCCAGTAGCAAAGATGGATTCCATACGGTTCTTGATATCACTGGCGACACTCAGTAAATGGAATGTGTATCAGCTCGATGTCAAGAATGCATTTCTCAATGGTTATCTAGACGAGGAAGTCTACATGCAACAACCAGCCGGTTATGTTGAACCAGGACAGGAGAACAAGGTTTGCCATCTCAAGAAAAGTCTCTATGGCTTAAAGCAAGCACCCAGAAGTTGGTACAGCAGAATTGACAAATATTTTGCTGATCTGGGATACATGAAGTCCAATGCAGATCATACTCTCTACTACAAAGTTCAAGGGGAAGATATTACTATTGCACTTTTGTACGTAGATGATCTGATTGTGACAGGAAGCAAGGATAGCTTCATCAGAAAACTAAAACAAGACTTATCTGCAGAGTTCGACATGAAAGATCTTGGACTTATGCACTATTGTCTTGGAATTGAGTTCTGGAGAGACTCAGATAGCACATTCATGAGTCAGCTCAAATATGTTGACAGTCTCCTGAAGAAGTTTCATATGGCAGATTGCAAGATTGCAGCCACTCCCATGGAACAGAGTTTGAAACTTACTAAAGATTCAGAAAAGCCTACAGTCAATGACAGATACTACAGGCAACTCATTGGATCTCTTATATATCTGACAATCACACGGCCAGATATTTGTTATGCAGTAAGCTCACTAGCACAGTTTATGGCAAATCCAAAACAGTCTCACTGGAATGCAGCCAAAAGAGTCTTGAGATACATCAGAGGTACAAGACAATTTGGGATAGAATACAGAGGAAGTCATCCACGGTTGCATGGATACTGTGATAGTGACTATGGTGGAGATCATGAGACCAGGAGATCGACACAGGGATATGCATTTTTCCTTGGTCAAGGTGCTATATCATGGTTGTCAAACAAACAGCCAACTGTTTCTTTGTCTTCGACTGAAGCAGAATATAGAGCACTCACTACAGGTGCATGTGAGGCTATATGGCTCAGAAGACTATTGTCAGAAACAGATTACTTTGATGAATCAAAGCCAACAACAATATACTGTGATAATCAATCGGCTCAAGCATTGGCTAAAAATCCAGTATATCACTCCAGGACAAAGCACATTGATGTCAGAGAGCACTTCATCAGAGAAAGAGTGTTACTTGGTGACATCACACTGCAGCATTGTGATAGCAAAGAAAATGTTGCAGACATCTTTACCAAACCACTCGGTAAAGAGCTATTCGAGAAACACCGACTAGCTCTTGGTTTGATGTAGAGGAAGGACATTCCCATTAAAGGGGTGTGATGGAATGTAATGCTCAGTCCTTCTTCTATTCCCCAGAATCATCATCTTGAGGGAAGGCCTACTTCATGATGTTGATCTTGAGGGAAGGTGTTGAGAGTTCACGCTCAACATCATGTGATCATGTGTGCATAGCACCATCACGTGATCATATGTGCATAGCACTAACCTTATAAAGTGCTATAAAGGAAAGGGTTAGATCCCCTAACCCTAACCCTAAAAGGGTTTGTATATATTCTATTTTTTCAACTAATTCTAGTGTACAGTTAGTCATTTGTGGTGTGCTCTCTAGCTGTGCCCTCTCTCCTCATCTCCACTCTTCTCCTCTCCCCTCTTCATATTTTGTCAGAAGTTTGATTTATATGACTATTACCAGGCCAGATTTGAGCTATGCTGTTGGATTGGTAAGTCAATTTATGCAGGCTCCAAGGAAACCGCATTTGGATACAGCTAGACACATACTCAGGTATGTGAAGTCCACATTGCAGTATGGACTATTTTATGAGGCTGGGGTTTAGATACAGTTGCATGGATACACTAATGCTGATTGGGCTGGTAGTATTTTAGATAGATGATATACCAGTGGATATGTGTTCTCTTTTGGGAGTGTTGCAGTCACTTGGAGCAGTAAGAAACATCCTACAATTGCCTTGTTGAGCACAGAGGCTGAGTATAGGGGTGCACCAATGGCTGCATGTGAGGTAGCTTGGTTGCATAAGCTACTCTATGATATGCATCAGTCTACAGATGGGCCAGTTGTCATTTATTATGACAACATGAGTAGTATACACTTGGCAAATAACCCAGTCTATCATGCTAGAGCACATTGAGGTGCATTATCACTATGTGCGGGAGAAGGTTTTACTAGGTCTTATTGATCTAGTTTATGTCAGCACAGAGGATCAGGTAGCTGACATATTCACGAAGGAACTGTTTTCAGCCTCCACCTTTCTGTGTATTCCCCCATTGTGTATGTGAGAAAGCCACAAGTGAGACTCCTTCCCTCTCTCCCACTATCTTCACATATAAAGCTAACAAAAGCTCATACGGCTTCCTACTTGCTCTTGCTACAAATAAGGATATTGCAATTTCACCATGAATGCAAAAGACAAATAACAACCACCACATGCATTAACAATAAGATCTAGTTTTCTAGATAATAACTAACATAGTACAAGGCAATCGTACACCCTTGTCTACATAATGGAAGGATGATAACACAACCATGGATGCATATGCATAACACGCATTGGAAGAAATTGTTCTCAATTTAGTTTAATGAAATATTCTTGATCACCCCATGGGTATGTAGAAGGATAAAAGATAGAAGAAAGGACACTATGGGCCCAAGGATATGCCAAGGACTAATGAATTAATGTAAAACACAAATGGAGTTATTTAAATGTTTATATCCTCCATCAAATGTATATAACACCATTGAATTCAAACTTGCCAAAGGATTTACCTTGCTAATTCTTCTATAAGATTTGGGAACCTATTACACTCCTCCTCACAAGAATCTCCCTTTGATTGTTTTGGCTCAATACAAACACCTATTGCCTAGGGAGGTCTCTTAGACTGCACATCCATTTTTACATCTCCCACTCATGTTTACTTTCCTTTTTCACCTTTTCCTATCCATCCAACTTTTCAAAGATTTTTGGTAGGATTTAGATTCTTCCTCATTCATCTCTCACAATTTTTTTGGAAATGGAGATTCAAATATACTTGATCATTGGTTGTTCTAACAAAATCCTCATTATCTAAGATAGCTTTGCATACCTTTCAATTTTTTAGTTTCCTTTGTATTATCTTTTACTATTGAAATTTATTCTCATTATACTCAAGTTAATTGGTCATCAGAATTTCCTAAACGCATTTAGCTTCATGGCAATGTAAATCATCGTAACTTCTATATACCATCTACAAGTATAAGTTAAAATGAATGATTTGTAATTTTGAGTTGTCTTATAAGCCTCTAGACAAAAGAGAATGGTTGTTTTTCTATTTTATGGCCAATATTTCTTATATCATTGGTGAAACCATTTATGAGCAAGAAAGGCAAATATTGTTAGAGTAAGAGGGAGGCATCCTATACATACGTAGACGTATAAGTTCATCAAACAATTCTTTAAATGGAAAGGCCTATAAGGTGTTAAGAGGCACTAGCGACCAAAGAGTATTACACCCCCAAAGACTTGTAAGGTGTTAAGAGGCACTACTGACCAAAGAGTATATTACACCCCAACATCGGCATAAGATTGGTGGCGCTCATGGTGGAAGTAAATTTAAGGTCTAAGTTATTTGGAAGGGTAAAGAAGAAAAGTAAGCTAAAATTGAATACCAAGGGGTATTTATATATACAAGAGTAAAATTCTCACTTAAAAGTCCATTGATGTGGATCTAATGTCATACATACAATAAACAAAAATGTTAAATTTTGATGGAGAAAATATTTGAGATATTACAAAACAAAACAAGCTTAAATCCACATTTTCCATTTGTTGCAATAGGTTCTATGAGGCTATCAACTTCAAACATGTAAAACTAATTAATTTTGTTCAAGAATATTTTTGAAAAACAACATTGTAAAATTTTTCAAGCCATGTAAAAACAAATGTGCTTTTAGGATAAGGAAACATTGCCTTCAAATCCACATTTTGTTATTAAGGGCTTTCAAAAACTAATGCTTCTAAGAAAATGTTAAATTTTGATGGAGAAAATATTTGAGATATTACATAACAAAACAAGCTTAAATCCACAATTTCCATTTGTTGCAATAAGTTCTATGAGGCTATCAACTTCAAACATATAAAACTAACTAATTTTGTTCGAGAATATTTTTGAAAAACAACATTGTGAAAATTTTCAAACCATGTAAAAACAAATGTGCTTTCAGCATAAGGAAACATTGCCTTCAAATCCACATTTGTTATTAAGGGCTTTCACTACTCCACCAGGTGCAGAGTTACTCACACCTATACGGAAGGTATCCCATGACGATGGCAATGAACACAAGACGAATATTGCCTTAGTCTCTACATCAAAGTTCAGCTTTTGAGCCTGAAGCTTGCTGAAAATAATAT
Source organism: Dipteris shenzhenensis (assembly GCF_047967505.1). Taxonomy (NCBI): domain Eukaryota; kingdom Viridiplantae; phylum Streptophyta; class Polypodiopsida; order Gleicheniales; family Dipteridaceae; genus Dipteris; species Dipteris shenzhenensis. The sequence continues at coordinate 31,053,246 of NC_141607.1, read as the reverse complement.
TGAATTCATTCAAGTGAGAAGCAACGGAGACCCCTTCTTTCATCTTTAGCTCAAACAACCTCTTCATGAGGTAAACTTAATTAGAGGCAGTTTCCTTCTCATAAGTGGCACATAATTTGTTCCACAAATCTTCCATAGTTTGCTCATTTTTACTACTGTGAAATAAACTGACTCTGCAAGATGAAGTCTAACATTAGACTTTGCTAATGCATCCAACTCATTCCAATCATCCTCAGACATAACTGCAGGCTTAGTTGCAATCCCTTCCAAGGGTTTAATTTGCTTCTTTTGAATAAGCACATCCTTATCTATTCTTTCCACGGAAAAAAGTTTATCCCATTAAACTTTTTAATGTTGAAAAACCCCTTTTCTGACATGGAAGAGGATGCCATGATGCAAATAAAGCAAAATCCCAAATGATAGTGCCTGCAAGAAAGAATCACACCAAATACCAGGTGCGCCCAAAAATGTTTGCCACAATGGAGGATAATATCACCAAAAACTCAAAGCTCATAGCATTAAAATGCATCTGACTCATGTGCATATACTATGCATCCATATGAGCAAATCTGGCCCAAGAGAAAATGTCATCCCTCAATGACAAAACAATACACGAATTGAAAAATGTTTTAGCAAACCGATTTGTTTGTGAACTCCACCGGAGTGCGAACAATGAGAAACAAAGAAGTTTTAGGACCTCATGAGTTCATCGGAACTAACAGATTTGTGAATGGTTGCTTCAAACTCAAGATCCAACACACTAGCAAAAAGATGTTGATAGTGAGTCATAAATGCTATGAAATGATCCCAAATTCAAGAATGAAGGGGTTTTCAAACTCCCAAAGTGCAATGGATACCAAAAGTAGTCAATGGTTGCCTTTGCAAAGTCATCCGGACTCTCAGTCGTCGTTGTCTCGAAAGGAACTGGGGAGTCATCAAAAAATGTCTTTTTGCACCAAAACCATTGCAGGCTTGCAAAAAAACACTAAGAAAAACCAAAACAACTTTTTCAAAGGTTCCTTCTAGGTCTTTGTACACCAAGATGCTAGTAAAGTCACCCACAGAGCTTCCCACAGAGCTGCAGTAGTAGGCTTTGGGCTCCATGCACACACATAGGCTCATCTAGACCGCCCACAAGCATCAGATAGACCACCTGGGCTCTAATACCAATTGAGAGTGCTCTCAATGGAAGAGGGTGAAAGACAAAGAGAGAGAGAGATAGACACACACACACACACACACACACAAAGACACATACACACACACAATTTGGTGGGTGCAGAACCCCCTAATATTCTATGTCATCCAATATATATATATATTTGTGTGTTTTTAGCTGGAAATTGTAATCGAGACCAGAGGCTATAGACTAAGTATGGCGACGCTCAAAGGCCATAGAGAAGAGGAGAGCATGAGGGCGAAGGGATGACATAGGGGTGAAAAAGGAATTAGAAGGGGAGGGAAGGAAAAGGGAGACTATGACACAAGGGGAAAGGGAGAGGGGGAAGAGAAGCATGAACATGATAGGAGGAAGAATGTGGAGATGTAGACATCAAGGGAAGTGATCCATACTTTATTGGAAAGAAGGGATGAGAGGGAAATATCAAAATACTAGCTAGGTGGCTTTACAAGAATGAGCGTGTCTCATCAAGGAATAGCCCCTTCCTTTTATAGCCAAAAGAGGGGGTCTCTCCACATTAATGTATCCTCCCACATGCATGGTGTGTGTGGAAAAGTCTCCCATGTGGGCTAGGTGGGTACGCACTCTCAATTGTGTGTGACAACCCTTTGCCTCAATTTTCCACATAAATCAAGCCCCATATCTCAAGTCTATGATACTCCCTTGGTCTCTTTCCAATTTTATAATAGGTTCAAACCTCTAGGAGGACAAGTGGAGGGTTGGCACAAGGAATCTTGCCGCCTCATCCTACTTTCCCCATTATTTAACTAGCTCTCTTTGTCCTTCTATACCTCCCCCACATGAGCCTATCTCATATGGAGGGAATAACTCAATATAATAGCCATCTCCACCCATTTTATATTGCTTCTCCCATGGACTTTGAGCCATATCTCACTTAATGCATCCTAGGTGGAGGGGTGGCACATGGAGGAGCCATGCCACCTTGCATTTTATAATATTACTGTCATGGATTATGTACAACACACCTTATGGGTCCTCTTACATGGAAGGGTGGCACATGGTCATGCCTTGCCACCTCAACCTTGGGCCCTATGCACACCATATTTTATTATACTATTGCCACATATACAAACACACATACATATTAATGCATTTTTCCTTAGACAATTTTATCCATAACAGTCCCCCCCCCAGGTAGGGAATGCACCGCATTTCCATGCCTGGGACCATTACGCACAAAGAAAGGCTTGAGGTAGCGCTTGTTGATCACCTTCTTGCCATATGGTTCATGCAGCTCCTAAACTTGTACAGACCCATTGCTACGTTCTTTGATGACTTTGTATGGACCAGCCCACAGTGGCAGAAACTTCTTATCCATTTGGTGGTCCAATCTATTATCAAAGCATAGCACAACATCCCCCTCAGCAAAGTGTCTTTCCCATCCCTTGCAAATCTTAGCATCCAATCGGGCCTTTTGTCGATTCTTTTGGATCTCTGTTTGATGTAGTGCAAGGCGTCGGGTCTCATCTAACTTCTCAAGTTGTACTAATCTGGCCTCTACATGTTCATCTTCTGTCATCCTCTGTTCCTGCGCCAATCTCAAGGCCGGAATCTCTATCTCTAGTGGTAAAACTGCCTCAATACCATACACCAACTCAAAAGGGGTGTGACCTGTAGAAGTTTTATGAGTGATGTTGTAAGCCCACACGGCTTCAGTGACCTTCTGATCCCATTGGCTCCTATTCCCTGCGGCCATTTTTCCCATGGTTTTACAAAGGAGGCCATTGGTCCGCTCTGTTTGACCCATGGATGCTGGGTAATAGATGCTAGAAGTGTGATGATCAATACCCATGCGATCCATGAGTAACTCCACTGCTTCATTTAAGAATGGACTCCCATGGTCAGAGACTATCTCCATGGGTGTCCCAAACCTTGTGCAGATACGTTCAAAGATGAAATTTGAAACTGACTTGCCATTTGCAGCAGAGAGGGCGACAGCTTCAGCCCACTTAGTGACATACTGAGTGGCTACCAAAAGATACTTCTTTTTGCGGGCAGTCATGGGCAAGGGTCCGACAAAATCTATTCCCCACTTCTGAAACGGATGGATGGACATCACTGGGTGATGTTGCCCAGGACGCAAATCCTTCCTACCGAAGGATTGACATGGTTCACAGGTTTTGCAATACAAAGTGACATCCTTGAACAAGGTCGGCCAATAGTATCCAGCATGTAAAATCTTCTTAGCTGTATAGTCACTGGCATAGTGGCCTCCACAAAATCCATCATGATAATGCTTCAATACCTTAGGCACTTCATCTGCATCAATGGCCCGTCTGAGCACCCCATCCATGCCTTGACGGTACAACACCCCATCAAGGAGGGTATAGCGCCTACTATCTCTACGGATCTTCTTTCTCTCATAGCTAGTACTTTCTGAAGGAAAGGAGAAAGCGGTTAAAAACTTGTAGATACCACCATACCAAGGATCCCCAACTTCTATGGCTGCTACAAGGGTTACATCAAGGCACTCCTCTAAATCAATCAAAGCATTCTTCAAGTTGGAACAACCCCTTTTTACAATTTTGAAAGAAAAATCATATTCTTGTAGAACTGCCAACCATTTGGCCAACCGGCCCATGGGATTTGGTGATTGAAGAACCTGCTTTGCAAGACCAGTGCTAGTGAGTATAAAGAAGGACCTTCCAGCCACATAATGCTTAAATTTCTCAATGCAAAACACCAAAGACAATGCATGCTTGTCAGCCTCTGAATAGCGTCGCTCAGTGTCGAGCAATTGTCGAGAAGCAAATCGAATGGGATACATGAACCGATCCTCCCCTTGCTGGAGAAGAATACCTGCCAGAGTGTGCTCACCAAACCCAGGATTGATATAGAAGGTCTTTGACCAGTTTGGATTGCGTAGAATGGGTTCTGAAGCCAGAGCATTCTTGATTTGTGCAAACCCATGATCACAATCCTCATTCCAAGAGAAATCAACCCCATCTTTTAATAGCATAGTCATGGGCCGTGTCAAAGCAGCATACTGATCAATGAAGCGGCGATAGTATCCTGCTAGATTGACAAATGAGCGTACCTGACATTTGGTTGTAGGTGGGGAGAGCTTGAGGATGGCTTCTACCTTCTCGGGGTCAGGCTTGATGCCCTCGGATGAGACAACATGTCCCAATAACCTCCCTTCAGTGGCTCCAATGGTGCATTTTTCAAGGTTGAGACTGCCATTTGCATCATTGACCCTTTGGAAGGCCAATCTAACCTTCATGACGTGCTCCTTACGTGATGAGAATATACAGAAATCATCTAAAAACACCTCCAAGAAATCCCCCAAATAAGGAGCAAACACCATCTGCATAAATCTTTGAAAGGTGGCAGGAGCATTGGTGAGGCCAAATGGCATTACTTTGAATGAAAATGTCCCCCAGGGTGTGGCAAATGTGGTTTTAAGCACATCTTCCTCGGCAATTCTGATTTGATAAAACCCAGAGTAACCATCACAGAAAGTATACATCTCATGACCACTTACCTTCTCAAGAATGAGGTCTTGAAAGGGTAGAGGATGATGATCCCTCTTGGTGGCAGCATTGAGCTTCTTATAGTCGATGCAAACCCACCACTTGTTGTTTTTCTTTGGGATGACTACCACTGGTGAAACCCATTCAGTATTGTGAACCGGAACAATAAACCCAGCCTCTACCAGCTTCTGCAACTCTGAGCGCAAAGCGTCGGTCTGCAGGGGCCCTAATCTCCGATACTTCTGAGCCACAGGCTTTGCATCAGGCTTCAGCTCTATCTTGTGCTCTATGGCAGTCACATGGCGAAGGTGGTGGTAGCTAGTTGCAAAGAGGTCAGGGAAATCTTTGAACATTTCAAGAAACTCATCTTTCTCACCTGGAGTGAGGTCTGGAGAAAGCATTGATTCGAGCTGTTGAGGACTAGCTGTTATCTTTTCTGCAGGTGGCAGGGTCGGAGACACCCCCATCATGTAAACTTCCTCCTCTGAGAATTCCTCCCCCCCGTCTGATTCTTCCTCTGATTCTTCCATGGACTCAGACACTGAAGATGAGATAGTATCACTGTCATGCTCCTCTTCTTCTTCCGGTTCCATGGCACCAGGTTGCACAGGGATTTTCTCCTTGGAAGCACCAAAAGACATGTGTCATGTCTTCCAATAGCTGACTGCATCACTTTTTCTCAACCATGGACTCCCGAGTATGGCTGGGTAACTTCTGCCTATATCTTCAATGTCCACTACATAGAAATTGACAGTGGTGGTCAATCCGTTGACAGTGATGGGCAAATCCTCAATGACTCCCATGGTGGCGAGTCGTCGACCATCTGCTACCTTAATGCAGGTGGAGGAACGCCTTGTACATTTCAAATTTAATTTCTTCATGATGCGGGGCACCATGATATTACATGCAGCTCCCCCATCAACACACACATTTTTAACATGGCAATTATCTATGATGACATCTACTGTGTGTGGGTGCCGATCAATTTCTTCAGAGATAGAAGATACCTCTCGTACCTTTCCCTTCTTCTTGCTCTTCCTTGTTGAGAGGCCTTGCTGCAGCTCACGTCTCACCTTAGGGCTTAATGCTATTAGTTGAGGGAGTGTGATGCTCAAAGACCGATGAGCAAGGTCCTGAACGACTGAATAGTCCTCTTGCCCTGAGCCGATGGGAAAATCCGAGGGTGACCACTTACTCCTGCGAGATCTTTTAGTCTTCTCTGTTGGTGGGTCTGCCATCTCAGCATCTGAGGGCTCTGAGAAGGACACCTTCTTCCTAGGGCGGCCCGGTCCACGGTTTGGAGAGGGGTCCGAGGTAGTACGAGTTCTTTTCCTGAGATCAAGGATCTCCACATCAGAATCCTCAGTGCCTGACTCACTTAGAAGATTCACCCTTGGAATATTGGGGCATTCTGTGCGATAATGACCCTTCTAGTGGCACTCGTAGCATACAACATTAGCACGATCTCTTGGAGGGCGGTTGGCTTGATTTCTGATGCCCACCATCTCAAGCCGAAGATCATTCAGGGCCTTGGCTAGGTCATTGACTCCAGGTTCTATTGCAGGGGGGGCCTCTTTAGTTGGAGGGGCCACGGGAGTGGAGAGGAGGAGAGCTCGTGGGCGAGGCTGGGGAAATCTTCGAGGCGGAGGATGAGGATATCCACCTTGTTGAGGATAAGCATCTAAGGGAGGACCATACATTTGAGGTGGAGGCGGTGGATACATCCCTGATGAGGGGTGGGGGTATGCCCCTAAATTAGACCCCCCAGGTAATTGTTGCAGGAATGGAGGGGGATGCGGAGGGATAGTCGTCTTCTTTGAAGCAGGGTCAGACTGAACTTTATCAAACTTCTGAGCAATCTCATGTGCTAGCACCATAGTTTTCGGATTCTCCCATTTAAGCTTGAGGCGGAATTCATCACTCGCTCCTGCTACAAGGTAGCCTAGCACATGCTGAGTCATTCCAGCTCGAAACCCGGCATTGTCCTCCTGTGTGGCAATCAAACGGTCCAGGAGCACGGCCGCTCGATCCACATATCGACGCGCCGTCTCACCTTCTGACTGCTTCAAATTTGCCACCTGCAGGTACACATTCTCCGGCTCCTCTTCTTTGCCGAAATACTCAATCATTGCTGCTGTCAACCTTGGCCAGCTTTGGCGAACATCTTCGGCTTGCTTCTCATACCACACTTGAGCCAAACCTTCTAGAAATGTGGGAAGAACCAATAGCCATCTGTCTTCAGTAAGAAAGTTGTTTGAGAGAAACACAACGGCGCTTGAAAGCCACAAGATACTCATTTGGATTTTCTTCTACCCATCCACAAAACACGAGAATGTCAGCCATGCTTGGAAGATGGAAAAGAGGGGTTTATCTATGGACGAACAATAGTAAGAGGAAGCTTGAACTGAAAATCGGGCGAAGATACATCCAAAAAGCACACATAGGCAGGGTAGGGTGTGACTGGTGTAGTGTGAAATATTACACGAGAAGAATCTTCAGCATAGAATAGCACATAGACAATCTTAAAAGGACCAATCCTCATGATATCACTTTGATCATTACATGCGAGGGTTAGAGGTGCGGCGTCGCATGAGGTTGTTCATCAAGGCAAACAAGAATGCCATGACAAATGTCAACAGTTGGAGAGCTTGCACATCACCTTCAGCTTCTTCCAGTTCTTGTAGTCGCCATTCTATTTCTTCAAGGGGTGTGCGGTCTGGCATCCTTCTTTTGAGCAATGTCCTTGAGAACCCTCCTGATGGTCTGCCGAAGTCGGTGAACTCGTATCAAGTATGCCCAACACTTAGTTTCATGATGACCACAACCTTTGCATTCCTTACAAACGATCACCCTCCTTCGTGGCTTGCGGCTTTGTTGGGGTGGCGCTTCCACTCGCGTCATGCGTGATGGAAATACAAGCTTCACGTGCCAAGAAATCAGCAACAAGATTTCGAGCTCGAGGGATATGCTGAATTTTTACCTCTTCAAACTGGTTGCAAAGTTCCAAGGCCTGTTGATGTCGTGGAACCAAGCCTTTGCTCCGCACCTTCCACCTTCCACTAACTTGTTCACACACTATTTGAGAATCTCCTTGCACCTCCAATTGCTTGGCCTGATGTTCTTGTGCCTTTTGTAGCCCAAAAATGAGCGCCGAGTACTCAGCTTGATTGCAAGTACTTGCGGGCGAAGACTTGCTATAACAAAACTCCTCACCACCTGGTGAAGTGAGCTTCACACCCACGCCAGCCGCCTTGGTCGAAGGTTTGTAAGCTCCATCAAATTGAAGAATCCAAGATGTCATCACACCAAGACTAGAATTCGGACATCCCAAGTTTCTCGATAGTCCAAGATAGGTAGGAGGAGAGGGTGGGGAGAATTCAACACTTGAGCCAAACGTTCAGCACCAAATAAACTTGCAATTCTTTGTTGATAGTTTATCTTAAGCCCAAAAAGAATTACAATTTGAAGCTCGAAATGAGGCACAAAAGGCTGATTAGGTACAAATGGATTCCTTGGCCGAAACATTACCAACCATAGCCGAGGCCTAGAAACCTTTGTAATGAGATTATAAATAAACCATTCAGAACGAGCTTTTCCACAGGAATCAACAGGCAGATGCGCCAAATCTCTCCCCAAGCTTGGGGAGCATCCCACCCTTCGAAGAAGGAAACCGTTTTGATTACCTCTGAAGCAGCAAGTAGTTCGATCACCGCACAATGAGTAGAAGTAAAGTCAAAATCCTCCCAGCGTATCAGTAGTTCGTCACCTTGAATTATCCACGGTGTGACATTCCACCCGTCATCACCATCAATAATGCACTGGACAATCAGTCGTTGAAGGTCGACATGAAGATCGAGGAAGACATCTCGTTCATTGGTAGCCGTAAGGTGCGGAGGAATAGGCACCAATTCCTTAAATGCGTCGAGAAGTGACATAAATGTCCACCCTTCTCGTGAGGCGTGCGTCCGTGAAGTGGGCTTGGAGAAGTTTTGAATTGGCAATCTAGCAAGAGAAGTGGATAGAGAACATAAAATGAAATATTTTTGCTTTTTACAACAAGGGCAAACTCCTTATGGTTAGAGAGTTACAGCTCCCGCGATTTCAATATATGAACAAAAATCATTACATTTTTACCACTTCCAACTTGTTGGCCCAATGGTAAGACTTTCTTTTGTGAAGGGGGAGGTCTTGGGTTCCAATCCTACTCTTTAATAAAAAGAGAGGAGAGGAGAAGAGAAGAGAAAGAGAAGAGATAAGGGGGGGGTGCGGGATCTGCTGTTACTCTTTTGCAGGGGCTCAGGAAACAGTCCGCGACCAGAGCAGTCCAGAAAACAGTCCGCGACCAAAGAACTATCGCGCAGAAAACAGTCCGCGGCCAGAGCAGTCCAGAGAACTGTCACACAGAAAACTGTCTGCAACCAGAAGTCGCGGCAGTCCAGAGAACGGAAGCGCAGAAAACTATCCGCAACAGTCCAGAGAACTGTCGCGCAGGAGACGAATGAATCGAATGCACGCGCAGTAGCTTAGAAAGATCACAGATGGTATAGTTTTGTTGATGTAACCCGTACGAATAGAAGATTTGCCACCAGCCGTGGAGATTCGTATCCCAGCAGCCACACCAAAACTTTTAGCCGGAAATTGTAATCGAGACCAGAGGCTATAGACTAAGTATGGCGACGCTCAAAGGCCATAGAGAAGAGGAGAGCATGAGGGCGAAGGGATGACATAGGGGTGAAAAAGGAATTAGAAGGGGAGGGAAGGAAAAGGGAGACTATGACACAAGGGGAAAGGGAGAGGGGGAAGAGAAGCATGAACATGATAGGAGGAAGAATGTGGAGATGTAGACATCAAGGGAAGTGATCCATACTTTATTGGAAAGAAGGGATGAGAGGGAAATATCAAAATACTAGCTAGGTGGCTTTACAAGAATGAGCGTGTCTCATCAAGGAATAGCCCCTTCCTTTTATAGCCAAAAGAGGGGGTCTCTCCACATTAATGTATCCTCCCACATGCATGGTGTGTGTGGAAAAGTCTCCCATGTGGGCTAGGTGGGTACGCACTCTCAATTGTGTGCGACAACCCTTTGCCTCAATTTTCCACATAAATCAAGCCCCATATCTCAAGTCTATGATACTCCCTTGGTCTCTTTCCAATTTTATAATAGGTTCAAACCTCTAGGAGGACAAGTGGAGGGTTGGCACAAGGAATCTTGCCACCTCATCCTACTTTCCCCATTATTTAACTAGCTCTCTTTGTCCTTCTATACCTCCCCCACATGAGCCTATCTCATATGGAGGGAATAACTCAATATAATAGCCATCTCCACCCATTTTATATTGCTTCTCCCATGGACTTTGAGCCATATCTCACTTAATGCATCCTAGGTGGAGGGGTGGCACATGGAGGAGCCATGCCACCTTGCATTTTATAATATTACTGTCATGGATTATGTACAACACACCTTATGGGTCCTCTTACATGGAAGGGTGGCACATGGTCATGCCTTGCCACCTCAACCTTGGGCCCTATGCACACCATATTTTATTATACTATTGCCACATATACAAACACACATACATATTAATGCATTTTTCCTTAGACAATTTTATCCATAACAGTGTGTGTGTGTGTGTGTGTGTGTTTGAGTATTGTACATACCGGGGTTAAGGCACAACGACCTTTAACTCCCACATACACAGGCCTTAAAATTAATAATTTAAAGGTTTTTTCAAGATATCGTACCCACGGAGACCATCACATAGGCTAGAAGCATAGCGATGCATATTTTTCGACACTCATGCATAATCTTTGGTAAAAAACATGGAATTATGCATTCCAAATCATGTAAATGATATTTGATGGGTATGATAATTTTCATAGGCCTTAAAGTAAGTAATTTTAAGGCATGTGCAAAGTATTATACCAATGAGAGACAAGCACATATATTACAAGCACACTCATGCGTATTTTTCTAACAACCAAGCATCATGCATGGTAAAGAACAAGGAAATATGGACACCAAATCATGCAAATACTATGCTATGGGTATGATGCTTTGCACATGCCTCAAAAGTAATTTTAATACCTATGCAAAGTGTCATACCCATCGAAGACAAACACATAGGTTAGAAGCACAACTATGCATATTTTTTTACTTTCATGCAAAAAAAAAAGAAGTATGCACATTGGCTAGAAGCACACCAATGCATATTTTTTAGCACCCAAGCATTATGCATTGTAAAACATGAGAAAATATGCATTTCAGACCTTGCAAATGATATCCTATGGGTATGATACTTTTCATAGGCCTTTGAATTACTTAGTTTCATGCCTATGAAAAGTATCATATCCATCAAAGACAAGCACATAGGCTAGAACAACACCGATGCATATTTTAACACCTAGGCATCATGTGTGGTAAAAACAAGGAAATATGCTTTCCAAACCATGAAAATGATATATGATGGATATGATACTTTACACAAGACTTAGAGTAACTAAGCTTAATGCCTTTTCAAAGTTTCATCAAGACAACCACATAGGCTAGAAGCACACAATGCATATATGCATGGTAAAAAACAAGAAAATATGCATTCCAAACCATGAAAATGATATTAGATGGGTATAATACTTTGCTTAGTCTGATACTAAACAAGTTTTAGACCTATGTAAGTATCAATACCCATCAAAGACAAGCACATAGGCTAGAGGGCGCACCGATGCATATTTTTAAACACTCATATATGATGCATCGTAGAAAACATTAAAATATGCATTCCAAACCATCCAAATGATACCCAATGGGTATGATGATTTACACAAGCTATAAACTAAGGTTAAGGCCTATACAAATTATGATACCCATCAACGACAATCACATAGACTAGAAGCACACCGATGCAAGTGATATCCGATGGGTATCATACGTTGCACATACCTTAAAATAAGTTTAAGGTTTGTATCAGAGTGTTATACCCATTAGAGACAATCCCATAGGCTAGAAGCACACCCATGCATATTTTAATACCTAGGGATCATGGGATTTAGGGTATTAGGGTTTAAGGTTTAGGGTATGGGATTCAGGATTTCAGCTATAGGGTTTAGGGTATAGGTTTTATGATATAAGGTTTAGGGATTAGGATATGGGGTATAGAGTTTAGGGTTAGATATAGGACACAGGGTATAGGATTTTGGGTTTATGGCTTAGGTTTAAGGGTTTAGCATTTGGGGTTTAGGGTTTGGGGTATTAGTATTGGGTTTACGGTCTAGGGTTTAGGGTATAGAGTCTAAGGTATAGTGATTAGGGTTTAGGTTATAGGGTCTAGGGTAAAGTGATTAGTGTTCAGGGTATAGGGTTTAGGGTATAAGGGTTATCCTTCTCACTTTCAGTAAGACTATAGTCTCCCGGATGATGACGAGGGTATGGTCGACATGATGGATTCATATGCAAGTGAGTGCTCATGATACAATCTAATCCTAACTAAGGAAGACTTGGTTTCCGAAATCTTCATTTTTGTCGTAACGTATATGGTATAGAGTTTAAGGTTTTGGATATAGTTTTTGGGCCATAGGATTAATGGTTTATGGTTTAGGTTTTAGGGTACAGGGTTTATGGTCTAGAGTATACAAGTTAGGGTCTAGGGTATAGGGTTTTGGATATAATGCTCAAGGTATAAGATTAAGGGTATAGGGTTTAGGGTATAGAGTTTAGGATATAGGGCTTAGGATATAGGTTATAGAGTATAGGGTTTAGGATATAGGATTCATTGTATAGGGTATAGGGTTTAGGATATAGGCTTTAGAGTATTAGGTATGGAGTTTAGGAATTTGGATATAGGTTTTAAGATATAAGGTTTAGGGTTTAGGGCATAGGACATAGGGTCTAGGGTTTAGGAATTAAAGGAAGAGAGCTTTAGGGTGTAGGGTCTAAGGCATAGCATTTATGGTATAGGATATAGGGTTCAGGGTTTAGAATTTAGGGTCTAGCATCTAGGATCTAGGGTTTAGATTATAGGGTTTAGGCTTTAGAGTATAGGGGTTAGGGTTTAGATTACATGGTTTAGCATATAGGGGTTAGGGTATCCAGTTTAGGTATATGGTATAGAGTCTAGGATTTAGGATTTAAGCATGGTTTAGATTTATAGGGTTTAGACTTTAGGGTATAGGGATTAGGGTTTAGGGGTTAGGGTATAGAGTTTAAGGTATAGGGTTTAGGGTAATGGTAGTGAAATAAACCCAACAATATAAGCTATAATAATCTATGAATGTCACATACAACAATATTTGAGATGTCCTAATATGCTTACATCTAACCGGTCCTATTGACATTTCTACTAACCTTTGTCATAGGTCCATATGATGCCATAAAGAATGACACCGCCATCATCTAGAAGATCTAAAAGGCAATTTTGTGGAGTGGAATTCTAGGACAACCACTATTCCCCCCCCCCCCAACCGCCCCTTGTTCTTAATCATAAGGTTGCTATCCTAAAATTTATTTTGAATGCCATGTACTTAATTACATAATAAATAGTTTGTACATTGTATATGGGGAAAATTTTCCTTTCACTTTTTGTAGTCCCACAATAGAAAGTTCGTAGGGCGCTTTTCCAAAGGCTCTCTACTCTTGTGACTCTTGAGTTGTCTATTAAGCAATATGTAAGACAGCATGTGCATTCATCCGAGCAGGTTTTTAATTATACAATTTATAGTACAAATCACTACTTGAGTACAGGAAGGGGTTAAAGTCCTATATAGCCATCCATAATGTGATTCACTTTATAGAAATCCATTTTGGTCCCATCATGGCCCACTATTTGACCAAGATGCTCAACCTTCTCTGCCGTAAAAGCACAACTAGTTTCTATATAAAGCTAACAAAAAGCTCATATGGCTTCCTACTTGCTCTTGCTACAAATAAGGATATTGCAATTCCACCATGAATGCAAAAGACAAATAACAACCACCACATGCATTAACAATAAGATCTAGTTTTTTAGATAATAACTAACATAGTACAAGACAATCGTACACCCTTGTCTACACAATGGGAGGATGATAACACAACCATGGATGCATATGCATAACGCGCATTGGAAGAAATTGTTCTCAATTTGGTTTAATGAAAAATTCTTGATCACCCCATGGGTATGTAGAAGATAAAAGATAGAAGAAAGGACACTATGGGCCCAAGGATATGCCAAGGGCTAGTGAATTAATGTAAAACACAAACGGAGTTATTTAAATGTTTATATCCTCCATCAAATGTATATAACACCATTGAATTCAAACTTGCCAAAGGATTTACCTTGCTAATTCTTCTATAATATTTGGGAACCTATTACGCTCCTCCTCACAAGAATCTCCCTTTGATTGTTTTGGCTCAATACAAACACCTATTGCCTAGGGAGGTCTCTTAGACTGCACATCCATTTTTTCATCTCCCACTCATGTTTACTTTCCTTTTTCACCTTTTCCTATCCTTCATCCAACTTTTCAAAGATTTTTGGTAGGATTTAGATTCTTCCTCATTCATCTCTCACAATTTTTTTGGAAATGGAGATTCAAATATACTTGATCATTGGTTGTTCTAACAAAATCCTCATTATCTAAAATATCTTTGCATACCTTTCAATTTTTAAGTTTCCTTTGTTTTATCTTTTACTATTGAAATTTATTCTCATTATACTCAAGTTAATTGGTCATTAGAATTTCCTAAATGCATTTAGCTTCATGGCAATGTAAATCATCGTAACTTCTATATACCATCTACAAGTATAAGTTAAAATGTATGATTTGTAATTTTGAGTTGTCTTATAAGCCTCTAGACAAAAGAGAAAGGTTGTTTTTCTATTTTATAGCCAATATTTCTTATATCATTGGTGAAACCGTTTATGAGCAAGAAAGGGCAAATATTGTTAGAGTAAGAGGGAGGCATCCTATACATACGTAGACGTATAAGTTCATCAAACAATTCTTTAGATGGAAAGGCCTATAAGGTGTTAAGAGGCACTAGCGACCAAAGAGTATTAGACCCCCAAAGACTTGTAAGGTGTTTAGAGGCACTACTAACCAAAGAGTATATTACACCCCAACATCGGCATAAGATTGGTGGCGCTCATGGTGGAAGTAAATTTAAGGTCTAAGTTATTTGGAAGGGTAAAGGAGAAAAGTAAGCTAAAATTGAATGCCATGGAGGCATTTATATATACAAGAGTAAAATCCTCACTTAAAAGTCCATTGATGTGGATCTAATGTCATACATACAATAAACAAAAATGTTAAATTTTGATGGAGAAAATATTTGAGATATTACAAAACAAAACAAGCTTAAATCCACATTTTCCATTTGTTGCAATAAGTTCTATGAAGCTATCAACTTCAAACATTTAAAACTAACTAATTTTGTTCGAGAATATTTTTGAAAAACAACATTGTAAAAATTTTCAAACCATGTAAAAACAAATGTGCTTTTAGCATAAGGAAACATTGCCTTCAAATCCACATTTTGTTATTAAGGGCTTTCAAAAACTAATGCTTCTAAGAATTCCACACATCATTGCAAATTCCCAAAACCCATGGCACTGACTTTTCTTACTCTTGTGGGAAGGAAAGCTATAACTGAAATCACTTTTCAATGGGTTGTCTATTTTGTAGTTTGCAATTCTACATGCTTTAAGTATTGGAAAAACCTACTTTCCTCAAATTTTAGGTATTTTTGTATATATGTGTACTGAAATTTGCACTTTCGTCAAGCAAAGTAACATTTTATCGCTTTTAGAGCAAGAAATTGTAGGTGACACTCCTATTAAAAGAAAGAAAGATGATTGGTTTATTTGCCATGACTTTCAAAGCCAAATTAGGGGGTTTTAAGAAACATGACACTAATAATAATTTCAACAATGTCACATAAAAGGTTACAATGTTTAAAGTGTCAATTGAAACATTGCGGAAGTTATAAGAAAAGGTGTACTCCTTCTAATGGGTTTCCCTGGATGATCTAGCTAGAGGGATTTCATATCATCAATGTTCTCGGGTTGCTTGCAACATTCAACCATATTGCCCACTCCATCACTTTCAACCACTTTTCATATCCCTATGTTGACTCTTTTTTTTAAAGAACCCATCGGTTGATTGTGGGTCAGATCTATCCCTACGTTCCTGATTGTAGAGTTCGCCACTGATCCAAGAATTGGCAATATCATCTAAAGGGGGGAAAGCAACCATTCCCTAATTTGACTTTGTTATTTGTACAAATTTTTTAGGTTTTCTTATACGATAAGTAGGCGTGGAATCAAACCTATGCTAACCAACACAAGCCACCAAAGAGGGTAGGTGCATGACACTAAGTAAACCAAGCCAACCCACATTACATACTAATAATAAGTCATACTCAATTTTTGAATGAATGTGGATTGGAAATGCAAACCTTCAAAAAGTGATTTTATTGGAAAATGTGAAATAAAGTCTCCAAATTATTAATTTACTCACCCCATCTTTTTATATCTCATCATTACACCTTTGCTTTTCTAGATGCTTGATAACTTGTACACGTGTTACTATGGGGATGCAAAACAATTGAACATAAACTAATTAAGTGCCTCATCATGTCCAATATGAAACAAGATTGAATGAGTGTAACGGCAGTAAGAGATGAAATTTTCATGTATATCCTTTAGATGGGCCAACAAATAAATAAGCAAGGATGATTTTATCTAGCACGAAGAAGCAATCACATATTTAAAATTAAAGACATATTTGGTGGTTTGGCACCATTTATCCTTTATTAGTTTTATCATTATGTATTTAACTTACATGATAGGCCTTATTGATTTTCTCTTCTAAACTTAATATTTTGAGATGCAGGTTTCTGAATTTCCATATGAAAAGTGAATTCAAAATAGTAAATTTGCTTCTAGCATGTGCCATAGATCAATTAAAAATTTAAAATACACGATTTAAAGAATATTACATATTTAGGAGCATAACTTTTGTAGTTGCATCTTTTCATTAAAGAAAAAAACAAGTGTTCACCTTCTTTTCAATAAGAGTGCTCTTGCTTGATGAATGAAATGCCAAAAGGATTGAATAAATCATTTATCTAAAAGTATTGAATAAATGAATCAAATCCCTCCCCCCTATTCACTCGAAGTAATCGCTCACTCTCCCTTTTTTATTGACTAATTACTCACTCATTTTCTCCCTTGTACTCAATTAACCTAAGCTCTTAATTTGATTAAGTTTCCTCCCTCTCCATTTGCGCATCTGCGCCTCCCTCCCTAGCTCTCCATCTGTGCCTCTCCCTCCCTCATCTCTCAGCCTCTCCCTCCCTCCACTCCCTCCCCTTCTAGCCTCTCCCTCCCTCTTCCACCTTGCTTCTCTACTACACTCTCTCATAGCACTCCTCTCCCTCTGTCTCCTCTCCCTCAGCCTAGCTCTCTCTCTCTTTCCTCTCTCCCTTCCGCCTCCCCCTTCCCTCACCCACAACCCTGCTTGCTCCCCCTTTATAGGTCGTGAAAGGCGAAGACGAAAACATCTGGAACACTCTGGAATTTTGCAGTTTTACACATGATGCAATTAGGTTATTCATGAAACCTTAGATTGATCGGCGCCCCCCCCCTCCCCGGCCCAAACAAATATATTAATTAATGTCCATCTACTAACAGGGGCTCCCTGTTGCCAAAATGGTTAGATAAATGTATAGACGGGAGAAATAGTATATATGACCAATCTTAAGGGTGTCACCATATCGAAAGACATCAAGCACAATTAACATTACAGACTATGCATAAGAAGTGTCATTAAAAATACCCCTCATGTATGTGCTTGTATTTTTCCTCTTGGGAGGAGTAGGAGCAATTACAAACCATCTAATTCAAGAAGAAGGGATGAATTGACCATTAATAAGGAGCTACAAATTCTATAAAGTTTTATGCCAAGAGCATCACTACATTAGGAGACAGAAGAGCATGAAAATATGCTTAATACAGCATGAAGATTATAATGGAGCAAGGGTTAAGGAATCCTCAAAGATAGCTATAGAGTACAAATTTGCCTTTCACTAGTTCTAAGATCTCCAAACTCAATAGCTTTAGGCTTGTTTGAGATTTTAGATGTAGAGGGCTGAATTTGATTTAGCTGCAAGAAGCTATCCGCATATGAAGAAGGGGACATTTATGCTTATCCACAAGTAGTATTTACAATAGATGGTACATATTTAATATCATTAAAAAAGGTCACCCTTATGCTAATCCACCAAGTGGTATTTACATCATATGATAAATATTTAATGTCAAATTTAAAAAGCCTATGACTATAACATTCTCTTACAAAGGGCTAGACATCTCAACCATTTTTTAATACCATTCCAACAAGCTTATAGCAGGGCGTGCCCCAAGTAGATGGAGAGTGCACTCCTTTGCTGCCTTGGAAAGAAAACATCTAGCATTATTTGAGTGCTATTTAGAGTTACAAGTTCTAGGTAATAGCCACTATTGGAGGATACAAGTGAGACTTGAACTAGCCATGAGTGACTCCATTACTTGTCACATTTCTAGATTGAATTCAAACGTCCCCCATTTTTGGTTTATAGCTTAGGAGCAATCGAGTCTCTCTTGCTAATGAAGATGGGAGTGTAGCCTTTTCTAGAGACTAGATGGAGTTACCCCTAGATGGTTCCCTTCTACTTGAGCATCAGAGCAATTATTAGCTTAGGAGCAATCAAGTTCTTACATTGATAAGGGTGGGAGTGCAAACCTTTCTAGAGGAGCCTTTAGCAAAGGGGTGGACTTACCCCTAGCTTGTTGTCTTCCCATTGAGCATCGGTGCAATTATTACCCTCCTATTGAATGCACATGGCATGGTTACATTTTTTTCGCATTATTCCTGTAATAATCCATCTTAATCTAAATTCTAGTTTCAATTTTGGACAAATGCATAGAGTTTAACATTATAGTTGGAGAAGTGTTCACAAAAGTGTCATATAATGCTTATAAATGATGTGTCCTCTTGTCACTCCACAACTAGAATATCTGTACCCTCCAATTTGCTATGATGTGAATATGTCACCATACAAATATTTTGATTCACGTTTATGTGGATGTGGATGATGACATGTACGTTTGCATTTAATTCTTGCATGGATGTTGACACAACAAATTGGGAATCGTACTATACTTCCATCATGTGGAATTTCAACTTATTGGTTCATTCTACACATGGTACAAAGTGAAGCATGCTTGTCACTATATTAATGATACCTCTGAACGCAGAGGTTTCATTCAAGGAGGTAACTCAAAAGGTGATGGTGTCCCATTATTCCTCAAGGAAGTTGCCACGAAAGGCATGGAGAAGAGAAGGAGATAATGTAGGATACGATAGGTTTTAGGTAATAGGGAGTCCGAGTGCTCACAGAAACCGATTTATAGTGTATTTTTATCCAACGTGAAGTTGAGAAATTCGAGTTTGATTTTAAGGGGCATAATATATGTGTTTTTTATTTGAGAATCCCACTATATATATGATTTTGGGGAAATTTTAAGATAGGATCGGGGTTTACCATTTAGGAATGCTCTTAATATAAGGGCTAAAAAAATGTTTCTTGGGAGCACAAAATGTTAGGAACGGGGGACTAGGAAGGTACCGAGAAGGTGCATAGAGATGCGAGGGGTGGTAGTGGAGGGGATATCTGAGAATTTGAGAATTGACAACGCAAGGCCAAATCGTGTCGAGTGCTGTTGACCTGTCCAATCAATGCACTCCATTCCTAAACGAGCAAGCGTCCAACTTCCAAGTTGTCCCGAATCCGACCTTTACCCAGTGATGTGTTTCAAATTGTCTCTGCATCATTGATCATCAGCTGCTCAGATCCATCTGTGTGAAACTCTGGGTACACTAATAAGTTGCCACAAGTAGCAAAGCACTCGGAGAGCCTCCCTGGCACCTCCAAATCTGAGGTTTATTGGAAGTAGCCTGGCACTACTTTTTGAGATAGTGAAACTCCTCCAGGATTCCAGTTCATCACGCAGTTGAATTCTGCTCCTCTCACTCTTCAGTGCTGCTCTACTTTTTGAAGTCATTCCCTCGGAAATTGGGCAATAGAGCATGCCGCTGTCTTGTCAGGGAAATTCTACTTGTCGTAGTTGTAACCGAGTCACCACAAATCTGATACTTCAAATGGGATCGATTGTCGAGTGACGCCTCACCCCTTTATTTTTCCCCATGCTATAATACCTTGCCCATTTTTCTCTCAGCCTTCCTGTTTGGTTTGAATCCGTTTGATCCAAGTTCCGACTTCAAGGATCCCCATCAGTGCGGCACCCTGTGTGAGTTCTGTCGACCAATTGCCTAGTGCATATGAAGCTTTCATTGCGATCTCTCCACATTCATTCTGCCTCCAGTTAGCTTGTGCACAAAGTCGCAATGCGACTCTATTTGCGTCAGTGAGTCCTGATTTCTAACCTCGAAGCTGAACTCCTCTATCGTTTTGTGCGTCCTCGTGGCAATGGGCTTCGACAGCAGCAGGCAAGATTCTAGTCCCATTCCATGGCGGGAGATGTTTAAGAGCGCAGCTACACTTCAAACTTCCATTCCGCCAAACCTGCAAATGTCTCGCGCCTCTCCAGATTTTACAAGAGACCATTCATTTTCCCTTCAAAGATTGCACCGAACAGGTTACCACAGCGAAGAGGAAGCCCCCATGCCCCGTATGTTTCCTTCCAAATCGGGAGAGAAAAATTCCCTGCCGAACGGCCATGCATCCAACAAGATTCAGATATCCGATGGAGACAACCCCAAGGTGGAGGAGATGGACGAGAATGGCCCCTGGACATTGAATCCAAGAAATTTCCAACTGGCAATGTATGTAGCACTGGCGCATGGGATTCTTGTTGCCCTGGTCATGATTCTGTATGGCGCGTGGATGCTTTTGGAGGATTATCGGAAGCCTATCCAATGGGCGGTCCTCTGCTCTATGCCATTGAGGGAAGTTCACAGAGCAATGGTGGATTTTTGGGAGAGGCCTCTCAAGCAAGGAATGGTGCAGACCGTGTGGGCAATACCTGCGGCGTTGTTCAGGGCTGTGATCGGGACTCTGTTGGATGCACGGGTGGGTATGCGTTACTTGCAAGGAGATGGTTCTTCTAAGCTTCGACGGAAGGTAGAATTCTCCACACTCATGCAATGGCTGGTCTCGTTTGCATTTTTCACGCTTGGATACGAGATCTGGGGCCCTGCTTCGCTAGCCACTGCTGCCTTCGTCGGAATGCTTGTATATGCTGCGGGGACTAGCCTTGGCGTCATTGCTCCTGTGTCTGGCCATCTGGACATGAAAGCCACTTTGTCGATGCTCTCTGCTAAGCGCAGTAAACTTGGAAGAGGAGCAGGAATGAGGTGGCAATGGACTCTCCGACCCGTCGCTCATTTCTTCCAACTCGTGAACACTCGTCTCACCAGCGGCTTTGTCGGGAGTTTACACTTTGTAATCGCTCTCTTTCTGATCTCAATGATGATAATTGGGTTTCTTGCTGGACTTATTCTTTTCTCCTACAAGGTCGGCTTGGAAGGAAAGGATGCAGTGGTAGCTCTGAAAGCTCACATCCAGAAAAGTAACTATGCAGAGCGTGTGGGTCTAAAGCAGTGGATTGAGGATAGTAAGGTTCCAGATCTCATAGAGACATACGCAGCCAGAGCTTACGACACCGTGTCAGAGCAGATAGACTATGTCGCTGCACAGTACAACTTGACTGCCCTGGCTAATGCAGGCAAAAGTTATGTCCTTAGACTCGCAAGGCGACAGCATACAGGTGCTAACATCTCCGAGCTCTCTTTGCAACTAGGGCCTTCCCATTTACTCTTGGAGAAATTTCAGAATGTACGATCTAAATTTGGCACTTACGATTTCAAAGGCGTGTATTTTGAACTTGAGCAAGTGGTACTGATTTTACTGGAGCACCTCCATATTTCAAAGGAGGACATGATAGATAAAACTAAGCAGTTGGGGCAGAGATGGTTGGACATAGGGCAACAGGTGTTTGCGAGCAGTTCGACCCTGCTCGGAGGAAGTACATATTTGCTGGTTTCTATTGGCCAATCCATTGCATCTGGGGCAGCGGGAATTGTCCACTTTTTGACACAAACAGCGATTTTCTTTTCTGTACTTTATTGTCTCATTATTTCAGAGACCGGTGGCGTAATGAAACAGGTGCTGGGCATGATGCCACTATCTGAATCTACAGTGAGTAGATGTGCTACAGTCCTTGAAAACACTGTAAGCAACGTCCTTCTGTCGACAGCCAAGGCAGCATTTTTCCAAGCTGCTTTCACATGGCTTCTGTTTCGGTTCTTCAATATTCACTTCTTGTACATGTCAACATTGTTGGCCCTTTTTAGTGCTTTGTTGTCATTACCACGTTGGTTCCAAATGTCTTCCCTTCTAGCGGGGGCTGAACTGGCACTTGAAGGACAATATTTACTGTCAATACTTCTCATCCTTGTTCACACGGGGGTCGTACGTTATGCAGTTTCAACAATCCAACAGGACAGTCCTGGTCACTTCACAGGGCTCAGTCTTGCAGTGGGAGTGGTACTCTTTTGGCCTTCTCTTGAGGTAGGTCAGAGGATTTTTGAATGCTATCTTGGTTACTGGATGCCTGTCCACTATCTATGCTTTTAACTACTTTAGTATAGGTTGACTGCCTAAAGCATGCAAGAAATTCTAGGTCGTCGTTTGCTTGCTGATTTTCCACAGCCATGTTGGCTATAGTGAATGGCATTCTAACTTTGCATCCATACATTGCCTCAAATGATCTCATCAGAATTGACAATGCTTGGTGCTGTTATAAGAAATTCAGCAAGTCCAAGCCATTTATACAAGAACTTTCGACTGTCATGGCAGATTACACATCCCAATCAACAAATGTATGGTGCCGTTTATAGCCGATTTAGCAAGTCATGGCATAAGTGCCTCAGATACTCCTTCACTCTTTTTCTCCACTTCTTCAGTCTCAAGGCAATAAGAGTGCATATCTTGTGCACTACAGTAAATAATTCGTGCCGAAAATGACTTACAACTTCGCATCTTTGTCATTAATAATCACTTGAGGAAACCCATGGTTCTTAAACAGGTAATCAACGAGCTGCCATGCAACGTGAGATGCTGAATACCATGCCTTGGTGGGAATAAATAGGTTAGTTTGGTAAGCTTATCGACCACCACATAAACGCTGTCCCATCCTCACTTTGTTGAAGGATGCCCAGTAAAAAATTCCATGGCGATATGTGTCCACTTGCCTTCTAGAATAGCCAATAGCTGCAAAAAGCAGCCAGTGCTGCTTGTCCACTTTGTCTTGTTGGGATGGCAAGCATTTTGTGACATACTAAACTCCATCTTTCCAAAGACCGGTCACCTTCCCAATAGAAACTGTACTTGATCTGTTCATAGGTCTTTATGATGTCCGTATGTCCTGCCATAGGAGCTGATTGAATTTATCTCAACACCAACATTCTAAACTGTGAGTATGGAACTAAATAAAGTCTGTCTCAAAACCACAATGAGACAAAGTGCAGTGTCTAAGGGGAGTTCCGATCACTTTTGGAGGTGTTACCTGAGGCCAAAGGCCACTAGTGTGAGGTGCAAGGAGTGCGTGGTGGCGTTGTACGCTATGGTGCAGCATATCGCACGGTGATGGTGCACTATGTAATGGTGATGGAGTGGACTATGGTGCCGATGATGGCCCAAGTGCAGGACGGGACACAACTCCAGGAAAAGGAAGAAATGGAACAGACACAAGGAAATAGGTGAAGAGCGGAAATGAACAACAGGATGACAAAGTCAGCTGAAGTACACAAGTCCACCTCCCAGAGGACAAGAGAGCTCTCACCACGAATCCCAATACACTAGGTGAGCTCATAGCTCAAGCCTCTATCTCCACTCACACTCTCCTCTCCGTCCTGTACAAATGATCATCCCTCAATCCCCATCTCCTCCTCTTCACCTTCACCTTCATCCGGCTCCTCCTTGCTGGAAATCTACTCCCTTCCTCCCTATTGGTTGTCCTTCTGTCTCCCTTAGCCATTCTGCTGCTTGGTCTCTTAATGGCTTCAGCCACTTTCTGACTCGCCAGCTTTGCTGGTTGGTGCGACGTACTCCTAGTACGTCTAGTGGTAGTGAGATGACGTCCGTTGACATATCTGGTCCTTCCCCATATGCACCACCAGGTGCTCTGGTAGACCAACTGACCATGCCCACCATGTGCTCTGGTTGACCGAGTGACCATGTCACCATGTGCTCCGGTCAACCAAGTGACCATCTCAACAGTCTTGGGTGGTCTGTGTATACGTGCAATAGTTTCTTCCACTACTATCATTCACCATCCCAGTGAACAGGAAACGGAAGGTGTAATTTGCCCTTGAGAAGATATATGCCTTGGCTTGTGGCCTTACAGAGGAAAATAAAATGTTTATTGGCCTTACAATTGATAAATGACAGAAGAAAATAAAATGGCTCTTGGCCTTACAACTGATAAAGTAAAATAACTAGAAGACTAGAAGACTAGAAGACCACCATGGGTGAAAAGAACACCATCATATATATAGGAGCAGTAGAGCTGAAATAATATATAAAACTGTCATGTCCTGGAGCTAAAGCTTGCTGGATCAAAGTGAAAGAGAGTCCCATGTCCACGATATAGGTAGACTATGGTGGAGCTGCAGAGGCTCCGGAGTGAGTATCGTTCTCCTCTTCAATCGTGTCCATGACATTTCGTAATTCCTCGTATTTGGACTTGTAGCGATGGTAGCCCGACTTGTAGTGATCATGCTTAGATCTGGGAAGAGAGACTTCAGCCTGGGAAAGAAGCTTCTGCTGCATATTCGCATGAGACTCTTCAAGTTTTGCATGCTGCTTATGACGCTGTGATAGTTCCATGTGGCTCTGCTCCATGGCTGCAAGTTGGGTCTCTAATTCAACCAAGCGCATTTCAGATTTCGCATGCTCTGACACTATAGACGTGTGGGTCTCGTGTAGCACTGTCAGCTCATGCTGCAGCCCCACTTGTTGAGCTGCATTGCAGTGTTGCATGGCTCGTGTTTTTCTCTCCCACTTCTACGTCTAAAAGGTGGTGCTGCTACTGAATTGCATCCGGCTTTCTTGTCCATGCGTCTTCCTTCTCATGAAGTTGTGCCTGTCATTTCTTACACTGAGCATCTGAGATCTTTTCCAACTTCAGCTTCAAATGTTGTTTTTGGGACAGCATGCGCTGGGTATGACTTGGGAAGTTGAAAAGTACGGCACCTAATTGTGGGAAGATGTCATCCATGATCCTTGGCGCCGTGTGCATGGACCGCTTGGCCCAAGCGTGCCCGGCGTTGTAACTCATGCGGAGGGCCGTGTCAATCACCTCGCCATACTCCTCAAACGTTGCTGCCATACCACGATCCTCCATAGGCTCCAAAGCGTCGACTAGTGCGAGAGTATCAATATCCAAGTAACAGGTGGCAGCCATGGTTGCACATGAGGTGCCTGCCAAAAGCCTCCTGCAAGGGGATGGTGAAGATTTGATCTAGGTCCTCCTCCAAGCACAGAGGAGATCTTTTCCTTTAAGAGCAGAAAGAAGTATTCTATAATCTTCATTCTGCATCCGTGTTTGCACGACATTGGAGAATCATTGCTCTGATGATGAGACTAGACAGTGTATGAGCATATAGAGTGGGGGCTGGTGTGACCAATTTGGAGAGTAGAATTGCCATGAAGGCCTTGTTAGTGAAAATGACAAAATAAACCATGATCGCATTCTCTCCTAGAGGAGGCTTGCCTGGTCTTGGCTGCGGCAAGGAGCCCTGAATCCTACCCCAAGTGGCCATGAGGGTAATGTATAATATCTTACTGAAGGTGAGAGGGAGGCAAACATCTGGGTCCCTTCTAAGGCCTCTATGCATATGGATCTCCAAATCTACCATGTAGTAAGGCTTGTGATGATTTCCCAAGATGAGTCTATCGAAGAAGACTATGGTTTATGCAAGGAAAGAGGCACTTCATCTAGAGTAGTGAACTGAGGGCCTCCTGTGGAATGAGAATGGCCCTTCCAAATCTGCTCCCGTGTAGAAGATCTGGAGACCTGACCGTGTGAGCTAGGCCATGGATCCCCAAGTGATGTAACACTCATCCTGCTGAACAAGTGTGCAATGCTCTACCACACCCTCTGAGCCTCTTTGCAACCCCAAAACAGACTGTTAAGTATGTGAAGCGTCCTAGGCATCTGGAATCTCCTACCAAAGGCCTTTCTCCAAGTGTTGACTAGGATTCCACCTTGCTAAAGAGCAAGAAGATTGTATGCACTATTCTATGTGATTAAGGACAAGATAAAGGTGTTAGGTCCCTGCCCTTGCCCATGTCTTTGCACAATGTATATCACGGTTCTGCAGGCATGTCAAAGTAGTTGGAACTTGAATGAAACTACTCTATCTGGAAACCTTTAGGCACTGACCACTAGGAGAACACTAGGATAAGTCTCTAATCACTTATATGGCTCGTTGAACCAGCCTGTGAAAATGTGAGAAGCCTTCAGTAGCATGTAGACAATACAGGCTGAATTAAATTTCAAAATTCTAGAAGTATGAGTCGAGTCTAACTCATTTGAAGTTTTCAGCCACTGGACTACACAATGTTGATTTTTTAAAGATCAGCATCTGGTGATGCAGCAACATGTTGATGGTCAGAATATCGGTTCTTTTCGAAATCTATGTAATTATGCTTATAAAGTAGTTGTACATATTACTTTGTGTTCTTTATTTTGTATTTTTCAGGGTCTTTCGTTTCTTATCATTTGGAGGGATAAAATTTAATGTTATTCGGACTCGTGCCCTAAACTGCTTCCTATTTTTATATGTTTTTTTTTTCAGAGAGCAATCATGGGCCCCTTATTCATTACTCTTTTGATAGCAATGAAGAATTTGTACCTGGAGTTTGTACTCAACACTGGAAGGGAGGGCAAATCAAGCAAGACCTGATGAATTCCAGATGATTTGAACATGTGATGTGTCATTTTATATTATAAAAGGATCCTAGTCCATAATGGAGATTGTAAGTAAATGTGCTAAATATCATTAGCTTGATTAAGAACTAATGATAGCACTGTCTGGGCACATTTGTGATATACCGCTGACTGCTATGGCATGATTCGTGGAGAACTTGCGTCTCCAACGTCATCTGAGTGTGTGGATGGTTCTTCAGCGTTAGGAAGAGTCTGCGAGCTTCTATATTTGTAATATTTTATACAAGATCTCCTTGTGTTGTAAACAGTCAGCCACTTCTGCAATCTGTCTCAGTTTGGAGGAGAGGATTTGTTGAAATTCTTCTGCCTGCTCTTGGTATGTTTGGTATTCCAAGTTACCCCAAGGTGGATTAGTATAGTCCCTAAACATTCTCTTTTTACAGGTCAAGGAAAGAGCTGGTAATGTTAAGCTTGTTATCTGCATTGGTTCTTCTGTCTCTTTTGTCACCCTGCAAGAGCAGCAGTAGGCTAATCATTTCTGCCTATTTTAAAAAAAGCGTGAACTTGTTGGCAGCAAAAGGGCCTGACCTTTGAGCTTGAGCATCTCCAATTTCAAGTATGGAAGCGATGCTTTCATGTGGCAGTTGTGGAACGTTCGGGGGACGAAGATTTGATGGGCTGATCATCGCTTTGAATTTCTCCAGGCTTTCTGGCTTTAATTGCTCGCTGAAGTTAACAGGGCAGCACATGCTCACCTCATCAACTGGACCTACACATCAGCAAAACTACTCAGCTTCTGCCAATTTAATATTACATTTTCATGTGGACATGTGACACTGCTCGTGTGTGTGTGTGCGAGCGCGCGCGTGCATGCATATGCATGCATGTGTGTGCATGTGTTCAGGGTACATTCATATGTGCACTTATTCTCCAAAATCTACTGGTTTTACCTAGCAACTCCTCAAAGCCAAACTGACAATTGGTTGTGTCCATGAAGTTACTTTCTTGCAGCATTTCTGGTACTGGAAGCTTCTGGAG
This sequence comes from Dipteris shenzhenensis, assembly GCF_047967505.1. Classification (NCBI taxonomy): domain Eukaryota; kingdom Viridiplantae; phylum Streptophyta; class Polypodiopsida; order Gleicheniales; family Dipteridaceae; genus Dipteris; species Dipteris shenzhenensis. The sequence continues at coordinate 31,025,545 of NC_141607.1, read as the reverse complement.
GGGTGAAGTAAAGTTAGAAATCATCTCAAGCATTCTGGTAGTGGAGAGGTGGAGTAAAGTTAGAAATTTGGGTCATCTGAAGCATGCTACTCCATGACATATTCAACCTTTTCCTTACCAGTGATGGATGTGGTTTGTTTCTGTGTTTTCCCAGTTCCTTATCCTCGAGCCATTCCTCCTTTAAAAAGCTGTTCTTTTTGTACGGATTTTGCCTCTCTGTGGAGGATCTCTCTTCCAGACTTGCTGATTTTACAGCAAACAAGGATCTGGATACTTTTTGCCTAGGAAATTTTCCATCTTTCATGTGTTCTGGAACTTCTTTAAAGGCCTTCATATCTTTTTCTTGTACGCTGCCAGTTGTTCAATGTGAACATCAAAGAAGAAAGATGCTTTTTAGCCCCAATAGATAAGCAGCTGTTTTTTTTTTTGAAATAGTATCTTTTTATTCGTAAATGGAAGCTTGTAAGGTTAAGAAACTGAATGATACAGTAGAATAAAAAACAATGAATATTAGGCATTAAGGACTGTATATACCTGTCATAGTCTGGTTCTAAACCCTGTGATTTAAATAGTGAGCTTGGTGTATGTGAGGGCGTCGTTCGTTGATCCTGCAGTGTATGTGAGCTTGGTGTATGTGAAGGCATTGTCCGTTGATCCTGCAGGATGAACAATTGTAGAAATATACTACATGGAGAGCATGGCAAACTAGAGGGTTAAAGGAGGGATGTAGTTCATCGGTGTTTCCCCGAGAAAGGGATGCAGTTCACTGTTATTCCTGATGCATGTTTATACCAAACAGGACAATCTGGGTTGTAACATTATGTAAACACCTTGCTAATTTTGGAAGACTTAACAGGTATCCTCTTTTGCGTTCATTATCAATGAAGCAAACCAGATTTAATCTTCAAGTCTCTTGACTACTGTTGTACAGTACTTTTTGCACTTATTAGAGGAGGGGTTCTGCTGGTTAGCACTGGTGAATGGCAGTAATTCTTACAGTACTTCTAGTTCAAAAATCAGGTTAGCATGAGTAATATTTTTGTGCGTGAAGTTTATTTTCCAAATTAAAAGATGTCTCCACAAATTTCAAAAGGCGAGAATATATATTTGCATAAATTTTCTTTTCTAATCTTAAAAGATGCCTCCACAATTCCTTTATTTCTTTTATGTCTCACATTTTCATCTAATACAACCTTTCTTTGGTCAACTTGTCAAGTATAACACAGGTTTATGTCAACAGAAGCTCAGGTTTGTTCTTATTAAGCATCAAAACTTATGCAAGTCTCAAGTTCGGGCAAAATGAACACAAAATTTATGTGAGTCTCAAGAGATGGATTGCACTGCAAAGTCTGCAACGAAATCCTTTGTTATGTAAACTGTCGACATGTTTTAAACTTTGTTTCCATGTGCTTGGTAGGTAAAAGATCTACAAAATTGTGTCCTTTATGTATTTATACACATTATACAAACCCATGTGCAGATTTTCTTATTACTTGTTGGATGAAAAGGTTCATAGTGGCCTCTTGCACATCAGGAAGTTTGCAAAATGCGTAACAATGGTACTGCAGAAGGAGGGAGATTTATAAAATACATTTAATTTATAACAACCTGCTCCTTTATATTTATATTCCGCTTTAATTAAACTGTCTTTGAGACTTTGATATCTCATTCTGATTTGCTTGTTCAAGTTTAATAAGTTTGGTTAGTGCACTTCGTAAGTCCCCAGGTAATTGATTTGGTTCTTTACAGACAATACAATGGTTATTTCCCTGATCTGCATTTTTTATTTGCTTTGACAACAATTTTAGCATAGCTGTAAGGTGTTGAAAAAATAAGCAAGGTGCACCTTTTGAATGTTGCATTGTCAAAGTATATGACTATGATAAATTCATATTGAAGTCACAGTTAGTCAATGATTTAGAGGATCCTTGAAATGGCTAGGCAACATAAGGTAGAGAGCAAAGGGCAGGCCTTGTAGTGCAGGGCAGCCTGCATGTGGCAGAGGACAGCTGAGTGGTGAAGAGAGTCATGGACAGGATAAAGGTCCTTTCAGGTATTGGCGTTATGCACGGCAATATGGGGGGATATCATACATTGACTTTATTTTTTCCATGAGCTGTATTAGTGGCAAGAGTTTCTAATCATGTTTCCTGAGATAAAAGGAGCTTCCAATAAAAAATGTAAACATGACACGTGAGGCCTTGGCCTCAACATTTTCTGGACTTAGTACAGCTGATAATTGCTTAGACACTAAGCCAGCTTACCTATTCTTGAGCAGAAACATAAAATGTGAGTGAGGAGAGACCGGTAAAGGAAACTGATCCATGTGAGTGAATATGATATGCCTCCATGAAAACCTTGCTGGTTTAGTGCATCATAAATATATGCAGTGCTTGAATAATTAAGACACCCTCTTATATGTGTGAATACATAAATGTGGTTGGCATAAAATTAAGCCCCCAAAACATTCATAGTGATTATCCACAAAACGTTGCTTCTACTATTCTCAAACCATTAGGAAGTTAAAAGGACTCAAAGAGAATAACTAGGAGGGATAAAAGTTCAACCTTCATGAATGATAGAAAAGTGTTAGTATCGTGTATTTTCAACACAAGTAGTCAAAGTTAGATGCAAATTCTACTCTTCAGAAGTTAGTTTGTCTCCAAAATTTCAAATTTCAAAATCCACAAATGATCATTTGTTTTTTTCCTGAGAGCCTAGGCTCAAGAAGAAAACATTGGCTTGGGGATTGAGCTTGCATGAGAGGACTTGTCTACAAGACTTTTCAAATCAATAATGTAAGACATTTATGTATATCATTTTGTACGTAAAATATTTAACATTTTGTAAACCTCTTGAAAAAAAATGTCACTTGTCAAGGTCATTTTTAAGAAAAGGCAAATCTCTTCCATAACATTTATCCCTTTAGTAATTTTATGACCATATCAAAGAATCGACATACTTATCTATAACATAATCAACGTACATATTACTAAGACAATTCTTGAGTGATTTACTAATTGAGGGAGCAACATCTAGTGAAAATATAATAGTATAGATTAGCCTTGGCATAAAATTCATAATTGTCAACATGCTGATGCTAAACATCCATATTCTTTGATCACAATTTCTAAACAAGTCTAAAGTTTAGTAGCAAACCACTTTGATCTAAACTTTCAATTTGGACCTAAAGCATAAATTGATCTCTTCATGTCTTGTAATCTGCTTAATTCAATAATGCAATTTATTTGCCAAATTATTTTATTTTAAATCTTCAAATTCTTATGTAGCATCTTATGTGAAATAGCAAGTCAACGTATATGCTTCTCATTAAGGACACATTTTTTGTGTCTTCCCCTAACTCATAATGGAATTAGTTCTTTATCACATCATCGAGGGGAAAACCTTTTTCCCGAAGTGTTGTATCAAAACTTACAATACTTAGTAATCTCCTTCAACGACATGGCTACAAATTACCTTGTTCTCCTTTGGCATGAAAAGTTTACAAATCATAAGCATATTTAGATTCATTATCATCCTTTGATCACCTTAAAATATAAAATGAAAAAATTGTATAGATGATAAGAGAAAGACATACTACAATTTTTAAGAGACTTATTCATTTTTTATTGCCTAAATAGAGATCCAGAAAACTAAAAGGTCTCTTTCACTACCTTTTTTAGTTTAATTAATAAATTCACTCATCTTGTTAGCTCTAAATAAGCTCGCAAAAATATGCAAGATACATTTCCTCTCGTGATGTACCATGAAAATCGTTTCTTCCCTTAACGTCAATATGCTCCAATGTATTAAGGGCTCACTCTTTACCCCATTTCTTCCTCAATCTAAAGTTATTTAAGGAATTGGGAATCTCCTTCCATTAGACATAGAACCACACAACCACCCACAATGCCTCAAGGTCGCTAAGGGGATCGAACAAAATTTATTACTTATTTGCATAAACATGCACTCCATTACCATAGGCATTTGCATTAAAGGCTTCTTTCCATAACTAATCACTTTTTAAATGAAAATCTAGTCATTCTTAAGAAATGTTTTGCTATCACTTTTTCTCTCATTTTCAACCCTTAAGGATTTGGTCATGTATATTTATGACTAGTTGGTCATCATAGCGGAGTAATCACAATTGTAGCATAAGGCCTTGGGTGGTATTTCGGTTCAAGATATAAGTTCAAGCATAAAATGTAGTTCTCACATGTAGTTTAGTAAAGAGAAACGATTGTTCATGAATATTAATGTAAGTTTTCACAGCCTTAGAGAGTTTTAAGGGCAAGAAATAGTTGTAGGATTCAAGAAAAGTTTTTAGGGTTTAGGAAGGTGCAAGATTGAGCTTAGACTTGCATAAAAGCCCGGAGGGTTAAGAAGTCTAAGCTAGGCTTTCATGGGGTGTAAGGGTTGAGTGAGAGAGAACAAGGGAGCAGAGGAGGAGGGAACGAAGAGTTGGGAGTGGAGGAAAGAGAGGAGTTGGGAGGAGGAGGAGGAGGAGGAGGAGTAGAAAAGGAGGAGGAGGAGGCAAGGAGGAGTTAGGAGTGCAAGGGTATGGGTTGAGAACATGCTAGTGCACGTCGATGGTGTAAAGGAGCATGGATATAAGGAGATCAAGCACATGAACATGTACTATGAACTGAACATTGAATCCTAAAGAATTGGAGCTTCATTGCATTATAAGATATTTATACATGTTCTTGAGTTCCTAAAACATATATCAAGGATTTTTTATGCCTACACAAATCATGTATCAAGGATTTTCTATCTCCACGCAATTCATGCATTAAGGACTTTCTATCTCTATATAGTTATGTATTAAGGATTCTCTCTCTACAAAAGTCATGTATCAAGGACTTAGTATTCATCTCTCTAATCTTAGTCTTTTTCTCTCTAATCTCAAAATACAATTGGCTCTGGACAAGGTCTTGATGTCAAATGGATGCTCCATTAGACATAAGTGGAAATATGTTCTTGGGAAATTTTTGGTTAGAGCCTTCTCTTCCTCTTTTCTCTCACTAATTCTTGTCTTTCTCTCTTTAGACCATGATTTTGCAATACATCCAGATCTATTCTAGAGAGTGTTGTATATCTATCCTACCAAATCTATCGAATATGCTTTTAGGCTCAAGATATAAGTGAAGCTTTATTGCTACTTACATACATACACATATAATGATCTCATGTTGATTGCACTTGACTCTTCTCGACACAAGGTTAATATGTTTAGAAGTATATAGAATACCAACTAAAAGATCAAAGATCTCACAACATCCCAAACTTTAAAATATTTTGAATTCCACCTTACCAAAATATCATGAAGAGGTGAGTGGAGTGCCACTTTCGAGGTTCCATCCATGAAGCAGCCATGGATGAAGCTACCCATTATAGCTTCTATTATGAAAAGACTCATATCATGCTTCATTGAATACAATAGCATACCACAAAATGAAGCCTCCTAGTCACCTACACTAAATGTATAAAGTTATATTGCTTGATATCTTAGCTATGCATATTAGGGGCCATGTTAGAAAACCTAAAAAAGGTCCTACCAAGAAGTAAGCTTCACTCCGAAAGATATCACGAGTACTAGTACGATACATTTCTTCTTCTCTTCTTTTCCATGACAGAAGTCTTTAACGGAGTTGTAGCATAGGAAAACACTTATGCAAGTGATCATAGGGAAAGACAAAGGCTAGATAAGTGTGCATATTGTAAATCATGATTCATCTATGGGATTTAGGCCATTGTAAATAGCATGGAGTGTCTTTTTTATGGATGGAGAGGAATGGGAGCAATATCTTTAGGTCGATTTAGCCTGTGAACAAAGAGACTTGATGTGAATGTAGAGGTCCCTTGGCCATATATGTTTAGGCTTACTCTTCCTTTTATAGTCTCCTTGCCCACAATAGAATTGTAATAAATTCTAAGATACAACAACTTTAGTTTTATATTAGCATGACTACCTTGTCTAAGGCGAGTTCCAAAAGACTCAAGCGTTGGTAATAAATTGGTCTCTCAAATTGAAAAGAATAAAAAATGTATTAATTTAGGGGAGGGGAGGGCTAGGAAGGGCAAGGGGAGACGGACATAATTAATGAGGACAGAGGGGGCCCTTCCCCCCTTATAAACCCTTTTCCTAAACTTATTTCACAATATCATTATGTAGCCTAAAGGATAGACCCTATGAGTGGATAGAGGACGTCTTGAGTTTAAGTCCCTCTTTGCATGAAATTTTAAAGCTGTCTTTTGACCTTAGCTTAATTGAGCCGTCTCCATCCATGAAATTCTCCATCCTTTTGTCCCCCTTTCTCTCTCTCTCTCTCTTCTTCTTCTTATGTTTCTCTCTCTCTCTCTCTCTCTCTCTCTCTCAGCTTGTAATTCACCCCTTTTCTGCACAGGTTGCATGAATGAAATTCATCCCACAAGCATTGAGGGTTGAAAATGACATAAAATCCACATTTCCACCAAACATTATGACATTTACCATGGAGAATAAGTTTCCCTTAAAAACGTTTTTGCCCGCCATGTCATTAGGGCTTAAGAATGAGCATTGCTTGAAATAGATGGCTAACATGGCGCTTTAAAGAAAAACGTCAATTTACCGATTAAATTTGTCCAAAACTGAAAAATAAGACTAGTAGCGTTTGGAGCTTTCCGAAGTTTATTTTATTCTTCATTTTTACTTACCGTTTCCCATTTGGAAGTGCGCAGGTTGAACTTGCTCGCTACTGCGATGCCGCCGCCGGGATCTACACGAACAGGGAAAGGGCTGGTGAACTTTTTGCGTAAGCTGCTTATATTCATGTTCTCCGAGTCAGGAAGATACGATTTTTGTAGATCTGAAAGACAAACAAAGATCAAACCATATTGATTGAAAATGTCGCTCAAATTTATTGAAGGCGCGCCATTGTGGAACAGGCTTGCAGTTGACGTATTTGCACCAGAAACAAGGACCGACCGTTTGGTGGAGAAACAAAGTAAAAGTATTTTATTAGGCTTCCTAATATCACACTAGGAAAACAAAAAATTTCGTAAACGATTTCACTGCGGACGGTTTTTCTGGGTACATTACACCGATGAACAAATGTCAGTGAGCACTTCCATGGACAAATTTCTGTCATGATCCTGTTTTCGATTGTCATCTCTTCCCAAACAATGACGACCCGAACCAGGTTCTCTTCCAAACTACGTACATGCAGAAATGTCTAGTGGACAAACAATTACAGGAACTCTACAGACCTTTGGGAAATTCAACGTTGATAGCGATAAACTAGATGTAACTAGTCTACCTATTCTTGAGCCGAGCATGGCCATAATGAATTAGAAGAGATGGATTCTCAATTTTGAACAAGCACCAAGGCTGTGAAATGAATATGGACGTCAGGTGATAAGCAATCCAGATGCAGGTCAATGCAGGGAAATGGAGATGATACTATCCCGTTTTGGTCCCGCAGACTTCCACTTCCCGATCGAAAATAGCTACTCTCTACGGTTCCGTTTAGGCAGAGTCCTTTAAAGAAAATTACCGTACTGCAAGCTTTCTATGCTGCATATTTTTCCGATTTAAACCATCTATGCGTGCTGCTGGTCAAGGGAAAGAGAGCAAAAGAAAGCAATGTCCGGCTTTCTCAAAGAGGTCTAGCCGGAATTAAAGAAATGAAGACACACAAAGCAAAACAAGCCTTTGTCGAAATCCGAAGCAGCAAGCAAAGAGTCACGGGTCTCCTGTCGATTGTTCAGAATTACAGACACAGCTTCTCCCGGTACATCGTCCGGAAAAAGGCCAAGGATTGAAGACGTAAAAGGAAAGGAAAGGGAAAAAGCGATGTTTGTAATCGTTATGTGGGAAGCAGGATTGAAAACAAGAAAGGGGGAGGAAGCAAGCTGAGGAGACGATCTGATTTCGAAATCTAAAATGTAAAGATGAGGGAATGCAATGCAGAAGAAGAAAAAGGAGAGGCAAAAAGCTTACCTTTGCAGGTTTGTAGCAAGCCGCATTCTCCTTTTGTAGTTTGTTTGGAAAGGACCTCGGGAGGCCTCTTCCTCAACATGAAGCTGGTGCCTTGGGGAGGCCCTTCCTAGAAGGAATCCAGCCGGCCAGATTCCTACTACTGGCCGCCTTTCGGAAACCAAGCCAACATTTGGCCTAATTCCTACTACCCGCCGGATTCCTACTACCGGGTAAAAATAGGGCACCTCACATATATTTTTCAGGGAGAGCTCAACTTTTGTGATAACGATATGCAATTCATGCAATGACTATTTTGTTGGCGTTGATGATTGAGTTTGTTTATACTCAACTTGAGCCCTTGACAAAGAGAGGCAACTCTCTCTCTCTCTCTCTCTCTCTCTCTCTCTCTCTCTCTCAGCCCCCCCCCCCCACACACACACTATAGTGTGAATGTTCAACAAACGAGATAAATCTTCAAAATCCAATAGGGTGGTCAAGCAAGAAACAATTATAAATCTCTACTCTATTGCATATGATAGAGAGTAGTGACAAGCATCTGTCCTCTAGAAGCATAATGTCTATCTAAGATGGCAATTTAGTTGACATAGATGCTAGTAAATTTATATAGGAGTAAGGTACATCCTTGTAACATACGAATTGCAAGGGCTGATAATTCTGTAATATTTAACATCAATAGAGAAACCCCCTATAGTCACTCTCTAAAAACCCATTAAATATGTGTGAGCAAGCTATACATTTGAAATATCCCTAAACTTTTTATTTTAAAAAAATACTATATATATATATATATATATACACATGTTATAATTTTGAACTTAAAAGTATTCTCCAAACATGTATGTATCATAATTAAGTATATTTCAAAACCCTTCTTGTCCTTGTAAATGGCATAGGGTGAATGGTATTCATTAGGCCTGCCCAAAAAAATTGGGTATTGGAATGAAGTGAAAGAAATAAAGCCAAAGGGGAAGGATGATACGTAACATACTTTGCTAGTGGATGCCTTCGGTGTTCATGAATTCGAAGCTCACACAAGGCAACCCAATAGGACTCCAAATTAAGGGTAGGGTAAGAGCTCTCTCTCTCTCTCTCTCTCTCTCTCTCTCTCTCTCTCTCTCTCATATTTTGCATCACCACCCCTCTACCTCCGGCCACCTCTCTATGCTAAAGTGCCATCCTCTCTATGTAAAACAAACTCTTCTTATCCTTACCCTTCTCAAGTTACACAGTTTTAATTGCTCTATGTTGTGCTCAATGTGCATAATACATAGAATGAAGAGGAGTATGCAAGTAACTAAAGAACCTCACTTTTGTTGTAGCTGGGAATGAAGGAAACTCGTCCGAACTTGTTGGTTGATTCTTTGACTCTATGGATAATGAATGTGGAAACGATTTACCCTCGGTGATGTATCAATTGATGTTCATGGAAAGCTCACGCACATTAGGAAAACCGGTAGCTACAAAGCTACTACATGAATTCTAAGAAGTGTGTATTCGACCAAAGGTTCAAATCAACAAAAAAAGTGAGTTCATAGAGTCCATGGAATAAAAATCTGCACAACAATAGAACTAAATCCGAAAACCAAACTCGATCAAAAGTCATATAGTTTGTGGCGAACCATCAGATTGTTTTCTGTAGAAAGCTGCTAGATAGGAGCAGTTATCTACACAAGCTACCTTGCCATTTTGAAAGTATTAATGATCAAGGTCTCCAAGATGTAATCATTGGCAAAAATACTCTACTCTAGAAAGCTCCAAAAAGCTCTATTAATCACTTCTAGAGTTGCATGTCAGGGGGCAGCAGGGAACAGAAACAGGTAAACTTATGGCCAGGATAAAAGGCAATTTTGGTTTTGGGAAATCACCACCCTGTTTGCTCCCTAGATAGAAGCAATGTTTCCCCAAACCCTCATAGTTCAAGGTGCTATATAGATAGCCTACATTTACTTAGCAGGTCACACAAACCAGGGCTGCTACTCTAAAACAAGTAGAAGAATAGATCGGATATTTCCATCCATATCTAGTCTTATGAAGAGTCTAGAGCCATCAAATGGTATGTTTGAGAGTTCATATGGTCCTTATTTAATTGCAAAACTTGCATGCTTATGTTTGCTCAGTGTGAAGTTGATGGGGGTGAACAACAACGGATTGTTATTATAGTGTGTATTGAGGACTTTCATTTACACTACAAATCTGCAAAGGATAGTGATGTGTGAAACATTTGAAGCAATCCAGAGACTAGCGTTCGTCTAGGATTCAACAACTGTCCATGCACAACCACGTCAATGGGCTCGTTGTTAACACCTTGCTAGAGAATTATATTCAATATATCAACCACTTGCAGAGACCCCTTGTCATATAGCTACATGCCTATTGCATGCCTTCCATACCAGGGTACCATTAGCATCTCTTAGGGGAACATCGCCTTGCTCATCTGCAAAGAGGAAGATGCTGGTGAGGAAGCCAAGCATGTTGTCGTAAGCATCACAAAAAAGGATGCAAGAGGAATTGAAAATGAGCATGGAGGAATTCGGAGGATGGGGTGAAAGGCACCAAAGAAAAAGGAAGAGGAGGACTCAAGAGCAACAATAGGAAGAAAAGCAGAAGCAATGGGGATCAATGGTGAAGAAACCTAGACCCCAACACGTTAGGAATCCAAAATTAATGTGAGAACCTAGGATGGATAGCCACACACCCATTTTAGGATCCTGTCTAGCTTGGGAATGCTATTGCACACCGTTTACATTGAATTCCCAGCTCAAGGCCCGTCTGCACACCGCTTACATTGAATTCCTAGCTCAAGGCCCATCTACACATCGTTTACATTGAATTCCTAGCTCAAGTCCCATCTACATTGAATTCCCCGCTGCAAGGCCAATAGGAATTTTCAAATGTCTTTCAACAATAGAATCAATGGAAATTTTAAATTTTCCAAAATTCAAAAAACTCATTTTTCTCATCTCAAACTACATGCCTCTGCTTAAGCCTTCCTAGGGCAAGCTCAAAATGTCACCTTCCATTAACAAGTCTACTATGTTACATGTTGTACAGAGTAACCACTTTAGGAATGCTAACACATTGGAGAAATCTCACTCCTCCCCTTCTCCTCTTTCTTGATCTAAGCTTCCCTAACTCACCTATCTTCACTCTACATACCATAGTTTTACATCTCCTTGATTGTATAACAATTCTCAATACTATGGCTTATCATGATGCACTCCCCCTTGCCCACATCAACAAATGATATAGCTCTTCGACAACTAGTCAGTACTCTTAAAGCAAACCTTGCACACACACAAAAAACATTGATTTCAAGAAGCTTGTCAAACTTTTTAAAGATTTCCTTGAAATGGACATCACCCAAGAAAAATGCATATCCTTGTGTTGATATTCTACTACCATGATCACACTATTACCATTTCCATGCAATCTTTGTATTCTATGACCAAGTTGCTTTGTTCCTTTGATGTATCTCAAAATCCTTTTTTTCATTCCAATGTAGTTATTTTCACTTTGACATATATCGGTGCCAATGTAGCTATTTTCACTTTGACATATATTGTGCCAATGTACTAATACCATAACAAATATATGACCTAATGTTTGTCAAATGTATCAATGAACCAATGAGCTATTTATAATACCTTTCAGCCTTTGTAGGCTTATAGGTTTTAAATATAGTGGAATATAAGTATAGGTCCTTTATATCAGACCATGTAAGCTAATTTTACATCTCTAGAGAAATTTATTCCAAAGACAATAGTGCATGAGACCAAGATCTTTCATTTCAAACTCTACAAATTAGTCTTGTTCAATTTTATGATGAGAGTTCATGTGGTATCAATATCATATAATCTATAGACAAAAACGTGTGCAGTAGTGATGTCTTCCCATTGAACTTTGTAGTAGATTATATGACTTGCAAAGGACATTATATACCCTAAAGTAGCAAAAAGTTGTTAATTATGATGTACTAGCTTTTGGATGGTTGCTTTAACCCATATAATATTTTTTTCAATTTGTAAACTTTTTTTCCTTTTCCGATGTATACCTCTTCATCTAGGTAACCACTTAGGAATGCACTATTCCCATCTAGCTTATACATATTCCATTTGCTAGGGGTTGTAAGTGATACTAAAAATTGTTAGTCCATCTTTGTTGTTGGTGCATAATTTTCTTCATATTCTTCTCCATTTGTGCAAAATCGTCTACAATAAATCTAGCTTTGTATATTTAATGTTTCCATTTATGGCATATTGTACTTTTTGTAAATTTATTTACTTGTTATTACCTTCTTGGTATTGTCATTGTATAATGTATTCATCTTTTCATCCATTGCAACTTGCCACTCTAGATTTTATACATCTTCAAGTAAACTAGCTTTTTTGTCTACATAGTTTTTGTCAACAAAGCACAAATTCTATTTCTCCACCAAATTGATCTCTAGATATGACTTCTCCTTATCTTGTTAGGTTTGAGAGAAAAAACATTGTTAGTAAAACTAGGAAATTTCTCCCTCGAACTCTCCTTTTATGTCTAATTTGATCAAAGTTTCTCGATAAGAGTATGAATGAGATCTCCTTCAGATGGACAAACATTTCTATGATCCGCTTGGTAGCTAGCACACCCCAATCACCACAGTATCTATTCAAAATACCTATGCAAAAAGCATTGAACCATAGAGATCTTTAGTCTTTGGTAATCTCCTCCCCATAGGAAGTTCTAGAATAGGGAGATGCTTGCTTCAATTCTAGAGATATCTTTAGCCTTTGGTGATCTCCTCCTTGTACACGTTATAGCATAGGGGCATAAATTGCTTCAAGTACCTCTCGCATGGCATCTAGCATGAGAGGTAGAATGTGGCGATAGGGTATAGGTAATGCTTTAGCACTATTCTCCTAGTAAGTTTAGTTGGTGAACCATCCATCTACTGTTTTTTTAAATTGAATCTCTCCAAAATGTAGTCCTTGTCACCTTACATTGAGATATCAAAACCCATGCATATACTCCAAAGTCTTCCCTTCATCTTTCAAAACTTTTTATCTCCATGCGCTCGCTAGAGCTACTTGTCTCTAAGATTCTTTTAGGAATCCTAGGTGACTACACTCATAAGACTTGTTCTTGCATGACCCAACCCAACAATGTTATTATGAAGGTTACAGCTTGAGAGGTTGAGGTGGGAGTTGTGCCACATACAAAAAGATTTGCATTTTAGGAATATTGGACATATTATCAAGAAAATTAAGCATATCAAGTTATCCCTTGACGCTAAAATGAGGCATCCTCAAGTTGCCAACATAGTTCAAGTTGCACCCACATCTATTGCAAAGGTCCTACAAGGAGTTATCCTACAAGGTGTTGCTCTAATGACTTGATCCACCTAGTAAATGTCTAGCCCTAACTTCTAGCCAACAAAACATCGCAAAGGTCTTGTAATAAAGTCAAACATTTGCACAATACAATAGAAATCATTGTTGGTGATAAAACATCAAACAACAGGCTCATGGTAGGGATGACGATGTCATGCATTAATTCTGCATGGTAGATAAGAAATAACCATTGATTAATAAATTTAACCTAAGATTAATCAAGCTCAAATCCCTCAAGAATGCCCTCTTTTCATATCTAATTTGAAGGAGAAAACCCTAATAAATTCTTTTCCAAGTTGAATCTAGATTCCAACTTAAAAACCAAAATTTTAGCATCATCTTTAAGGTAAAACCATCATTTTTGGGCACTATTGCAATGTGAAATCAATGCAATTGTTCCAAACAATTCTCTTATGAGAAATCACGAGATCTTAATCAAAACTCATAAGAAATGGGTGCTATCTTCACCATCATGTTTAAATCATCAAATACCTATCACATGTTTTGCATAGAGACAAAAATTCCTTATGCACAATCCTTACCTTACAATTCTTACCATACAATCCACACATGTTTTGCATAAAGATAGAACTCCTTATCACATGTTTAAATTCACAAATATTCTCCAAATAAAGAAATTATGGAATATTATCAATGAGCTAGAGAAAAGACCTAAAGATCTAACAACAGTCTCAATGGCACCTCTAATGGTATATCAAGTAAGTGAACTTGATGAAAGTCAAGCACAATCATCAATGAAAAGACATTAGTAGTCAATGCATTGAAAGCATTAGAAAATATGTTCAATGTAAAGAACAAGTCTAGAATCATAATGCTTAAAACCAAATTATGAAAACCAAAATGGTTGGTAAACATATCTCTATTTTATCTTTCAATGCAAGGGGTTAGTCAAATGACATGAAAGCCAATATGCTTAGGAAGTTGTTAATACATATGCATCTATCTCCACTGATAATCATAGTGCAAGAGGTTAAGGCCATGTGGAGATAACTAAATGATACATCGAGGAATATTAACAATATAAGGGAATGGTTTAGTACCAACCATGAGAAAGGCAAAGGAGGAACAACTATAGGGACTTTATTTAACTACTAGTCTTATATTGCTAGCACTGATGTAGACATGTAGCATAACTATTGGAGGACTGAGAGAGCGAGTGGAGTGCACAAGATAGCTATTTGTATACTATATTGTGTTTGATATAAAGATAATATATACATCAAACCCTTAGGGTTAGAGTTAGGGTTTGACCCTATGTCCTATATCTTGCTTCAAATGACATTACATAAGTAGAAGGTGCATGTACAAGACCTTTTTTGGATTTTTTTCTATGTATATTATAGTAACCAAAACAAAAAAATACATACTAGTATGTGCATGTGTGATCATAATGACTACACATTGGAAGTCTTACAATGAGTATAACTTAGTAGATCCTATACATAGACGTGCATTTCACCCTCTTAGATTCTAGGTCATCCGTTGCATTTGGGAATAAAACGTAGAAAATAGGCTAAAGGGAAAAGGGTAGTATTATAAAAATAAATTCCAAACTTGGATCAATAATTGGTAAATCAAAATATGATGAGCGAAATGACTACGTGTTGCAGATGGCTAGCATGTCAATATGGAACATTCATGAGTCTCCATGGACTATGAACACTACTCTGTAGAAGATGCATCTGGATGTGAAGCTGAGTAAACTAATTGAGAGTACATGCTCTGGAAGGTTGTGACAAACAAGGGTGTTAGAAGTGATAGCATTGTGTAAGGTATGCTATACAAGAATAATTTGTGTCAAATGATGTAGGATTATGTAAGATCACATAGTCAGTGTTAATAGAGTGATCTAGGGGTTGCATAAAAGTAGGGGCCAAGGGTGATAATATTTTCACTGGGAAAAGCCATTAATAAATTGAGTCCCTTCATCGTCTTGGCTACATGATATCGAAAATCAATTCCACTAGACTTGTCTTTGTTCAATGTTTTGGAAATTCTTTTATCCTCAATGTTGAAAGGTTTCTCCTAGAGATCTCAGACAATCAGCTCCACAATTTGTGCATCTAGGTTTTGGTCTCAAGTAAGCCTGGGCTCTTGATTAATTATCCATGCCGAGACAAATGAAGTCAAAATGGCTATCTCCTAGCCATGGTTTTCTAGATTTTCTTGTGTTCTATGCTCTGTTGAAGGGACCCGATAAGCTAGCAAAGCATGGTAGCCTATATGCTCAACTTTCACGATCTAAATGTGATTGCTGTGTACATGGTCAAACATGCATCAGCATTAGACATAACATCTGGCATAGGCTCATAGTGGAGCTCACAATAAGAAGATGTGTTCCTCTCAGGTGGGGTGCATGTCTTTTTTCTCATGCCTCATTTCCTATTACCAACCTCTTCTTTTTTAAATGAAGTTTGGCATGGTACAAAGCCAAAAGAGCACATGGTTTAAAGCAAATCCATGACTTTTTTAGTTTCTGATCAGCAAACCGATTCTTTTTTAGATGAAATTTGGGTATGGGTAGGAAACAAAAAAGTGCATGGTTTAAAGCAAATCCTTAATCTTTCAGTTCAAATCTATAGCACAATATCAATAATATTTGGTAAAGATTTGGCCTAGGGGTGATAACACCTTTAGTAAGTGGTAGCTACCCATGAAAAAAAACTCAAAGCCATAAGAAGAGGGTTGGTTCTAGCACTCTGGTTGCCAAAAATAAGTGTAAAACTACCACAAATACCTTTTTGGCTTGAGACATAGAAGAACTCATACCATCTCCCATAGTTCATAAAACTCTTGCCTAGTTGATAGGTATAAAGAATTAGTGGCAATCGTAATTACAAATCCTTTGTGCTTTAGTTGTGTGGTTTATTGACTATCTTTCAACTTTGTAGAGTCAATTTTAAAGCTTTGCAAACTAGAAAAAGGAATGTTGCTTGGGTAGCTTTGTGCATAGTGTCATGATTTCTATTCACAGAGATAAAGAGGTGAACTCAAGCTTTGCTACTTTACAAAATACTTAATCTCTTCTCTACATTTTTTTTCACATAAGACTCAAGAACATGTGAAACTACTTAATCTCTTCTCTACTTAATCTTTATAGCTTCATAGAATCTCTTCTCTACTTTTTTTCTCACATACGACTCAGGAACAATTAAAAGTTTTAATGAAGAAAGTTAAAAACACCCAATTACTCAAATAAGCATAACTAAAGCTCCGGGTGTCAAAATCTTTTTGAACTAGATGAAGAGCAAAAAGGATCTCTACATGAAAACCAAAAGGATAAAGAAGATGGCTCGAGGGTGGGGTTTGTGCCTTGATAAAATTAAGTGTTTGTCACTCTATTTTCTAAGGATAAAGCACCATAGGACTTTACCATGTTGTTAGAAAAAGAGTGGAGCACACAACCAAGATGACTAGATGTACACTAGTTAAAGGCTGCCTTTAGAGGTCTACTAGGAAAGAAAGTAACCAAGTTATTAACAATGAACTAGATGACATGGTCAAACCAGAGTGGTTGGGCTTTACAATCCATTCTTTCCTCATTGCATCTACATGTAATATATGGTTTGCCCACGTTAAAAATGTCATTGATAGATTTGGGGGTTCTCCTCTCTACTTCATTAATCTTGCTCTTGCATTTGCTGAAGACTCCCACTGGGGATGGGCATCTACCTAATGCAAACATAGCCACGGGGAAGAAGTTGACCAATGCATGGCTATATACAATTGGGATATCAAAATTTTGAGCTTCTTGTCTTGCTTCTGATTTAATACTCTTGGTGGACTGTATCAGATCAGTGAGAAATATCCAGGTGTCAATGTGGAATGGGGCCAAGAGATTCATATCATGCAGGTCCCATACTTTGTTATCGTGTGCCATAAGTTCTGCTTCCAGCACTCTGGGTAGGAAGAATGGATTTGTATAAGTAGGGTAGGAACTTTTTCTAGTGTTTGTCACAGGGGTCACCATCAAATCTGAAAAGATCTTCTCTTGGTCTCCATATTATAGAAGCTATGCTGTGGAGGAGATTGTAGATTTTGTGGGGGGATGAAGCACTTTAGGCTAATGTTCTATGTGGAAACTGGGTTAACCAGGGGGACTAGATTGAAATTGAGAAAGAGGTTCCTCATGGTATTTGGGGATGACTCCACAAAGTCCAGGAGCGCTTTGTTATCTTCATGGATGATCTAGTCCAATGATACTTGGAGTTGCTTGATGAGAGGTATTGCCTCTTCTACTTTCCTTTTTGATGAGGACTAAGACTTTGCACCAATCATTGAAAGATAATTGCATTATCAATAGCTTTCCTGAATCTGGGTGATCTTTTAATTCTTACAGGTCCAAAACAATAATGGTCTCATGGACCCTTTGATGGAACATGGTCATGATAGCTTGGCATGCTTGAGAAGGGGTTGGTAGTGGATCCTCGTAACCAACCTTGGCGAGGTCTGTGAACCAAGTAGGTGCCTGGGGGAGAGATAAACAAACCCATCAAGTTAGGATCTTTGTAATCCCGACGAGCTTGTCACGATGTGTGTTGCCTATTAGAACAGTAAAATTTATTTCTCCCTTAATACAACCTTTCGGATCCTAATTACAAAATTATCCTTTCATTCCATGTACCTTCAGTCTCATGCATTTACTGTAACTTATGCTGCAACATACATATTTATATATATATACCTACATATGTACAAAGAAATTCTCAATTCTGAGCTCATCATATTATATTAACATTGCCGCAGCCAAGCTGCATATCAAATGAATACTGAAAATATAAATACTATTTCCTTTATAAAGTTTTCAAACAAAATTACTAGTTTGATTAACTCAAGATATACTCAAGGGAATCTGATATTCATGTCCTACTTGTGCACTGTATGCATTACAATAAATAGTCCACCCTTTTCTCAGGTACAACTAGTAAGGAGCCTCCCAAAGACTTTCCAAAAGGTGTCAAAAGGTAGAATAAGTAACCGGCTATATGTATTAACCATTCTTGCACTGAGGAATACCACATAGTGAACCAATCCTACTGGTAAGTGTGTCATTATCCTCCCTTCTTTTCAACCAAAAAGCTGAGATAGGTAGATGAACTCACCTGTGTCAATCAAGGTAAAACAAAAGTTAGAGCTGTTGTTTCACACTTGTAACTGCAGGCTTCAATGCCCAACCACGGTTGTTATCCATGTCCATCTCAATAATTCAGTAGCAAGAGAAGGGGAAGATTGACATGATGTACAAATTAATCTTGCAAGTTTACGATGTACAAATTAATCCTGCAAGTTTACTCCCTCTTTGAGGTGCT
Source organism: Dipteris shenzhenensis (assembly GCF_047967505.1). Classification (NCBI taxonomy): domain Eukaryota; kingdom Viridiplantae; phylum Streptophyta; class Polypodiopsida; order Gleicheniales; family Dipteridaceae; genus Dipteris; species Dipteris shenzhenensis. The sequence goes on along the minus strand of NC_141607.1, from coordinate 31,006,865 downwards.
TAAAATTATTTTAGCATCCAAAAGTATCTCCTTCCAGTTCTTATAATGCTATAAATAGTGTACACAACAAGATCGTGCTAATGGTCTCCAAATGCAAGAGAAAAAAGAAAATTGAAAAGGTATACCAATTCCTCTTGCAAGCTTCCTTGAGGTACTCAAACCTAACTGGGCCCTTAATGGTAGCTCCCAATTCTTTTTATGCTACAATGAATGAGACAAAAATGCTAAAAGCCTTCAAATGCTATGTATGCCATAGAATTTGCAGATCCAAACTAGCTTCTATGTCAATAATATTAAAAATGTTAAGAATGTTTACACAATGCCCATCAACTTCAGGAAGTCAAGGGAAGTTGCTAAACAGTACTAAGATCCAACCATCACTGTTTTATCTCCTCAAGAAACAAAGTGCAAGAGCAGTCAACCAATGGCCATAAGCAACATGGAGAAGTATGATAGTTCAAAGGACTCCCACATAATAAGAGAGGTCCTGAAGGACATGTTGCAGTTCTCATCAAATATTTCCCGTTATGGAACCTCGAGGTCCAACGTATTACTATTCATCATTCTTTTTCAATTCATGGACTCGATGCTGATGTAAAAGATGGGCCATCCCTTATAGTTTAGCAGACTAGGAAGGAGAGCATTTTAGCATTGGGTCATTATCCACTTTTTTATATCATGAAGGTCTCCTTGCAATTCACAAGCACCCGGCTTCTAAGCCATCATTTAAAGAGAAGGGGACATAGTAAATTGCTAAATTATGATTGTGTGGAACAAAGGTGGAATGTTGTATGGTAGAGAACGGGCTCAAAGCCATCTGTAACAACGTCTAAGGCTTCCTCATGTCCAGCTAAACACTCGGCCTCGGTTGCCCAAAGCCATTATAGCTATCCATGACCACATTCTCATGGTGAGAGGTCGCTACTATGACTCTAGTGTTCTATATAAAATTCATTCATACAAGCATCAACATATACACAGAGATCATACATTGTTATGAAGTCCTAATCCAACCGATGGTGATGACCCACAAATTTTTTAAACACAAGCCATCCAAAAACTACTCCGCAACCTCCTAAACAAGCTTCTAAACGTGCTCATGCGTTCGTGGCACGAGTCCTTCTAAAGCTCAGAGGTCCTTATTAACCTAGTTCAGCTTGCAATCGTAGCTTGTTAAGCTGCACGGGGGAATTCCAAAGTGCTGAAAAGATGGAGAAAGAGACGTTGAGTAGAGTATATTGCGTGAACCTTTTTAGCAAAGGGAGGGCATAGAGGAGTAGAAGCTCGAAGGGGAGAGCATCAGCATGAAGGGGCAACGAGCAAACCGAGACGTGATGGCTAAGTTACAAGGATGTAGAACCTCCCAACTCATCATCTCATCGTTGTGCATACAACTTTCAACCTCATCTATAGCTATCTTACCTGTGTCAAGATCTCACGTCCCTGTGCATTTTCAGACTCCAGCCATGCCCTTCCCTTCTCAAGGATGTGGGAGGCCGTTGCTTGAGCTTTATCATGAAGTTTTACATGCGAGAGGCAGCTACATGAAGGCCTCTATTGCGATAAAGGGCTCACAGTAGCGATGGCGTCGGTATACAGCTTAGAAAGCTTGGGTCAGTGAGTATGCTACTGAGGGTGTAGAGGGAGGGCGAGCAAATGGCAAACACGATGCATTACTTGCAAACATGACCTAGTGAGCCCATGCTCAACCCTACTTTGGATTCCTCACTCTGTAATTTGAGTCTACATGCCTCAAAGAGTGGGAAGTGAACATTAGGGGCGTGTTTAATGCCCCTTTAGCTCCACGCTTTAGGGTCGGGGCTCAAGGTCCTATGTACCTGAGTCGTGCCACTGCTCCTGGTGTGTCATGTAGTACCTCGAGGTGGGGGGGTGTGTTCATTATCACTCTCCCTCCAATCCCTTGCTGTAGAGTTCTAGACCCTACGCTAGGCATAGCTGGGGCATTTATTTTCTTCCCTTATTGTATCTTCAGGAATATGGGTAAAGCCATGCCATGGCTCCTTGTTCATGGGTCTATATGACCCTTGATTTTTTTTCCTCTCTAGGCCCTCTTTCATTTTTCACATGCGAGTCAGTCTTTTAATCATGACCCCATATTTTCTCAGTAGTCTGTTTTTCTTTATTGTAAACCTTCCCAATGTGGATTAACCTAGGGGGGTTTCTCCCTTACTTTGCATTTTCCTTTAGCTCCGGAGCAAGGGGGAGCAAATTTGTATGTGTGTGTGTGTGTGTGTGTGTGTGTGTGTGTGTGTGTGTGTTTATATGAATATAATATTTTGGCTCCCCTAAGGGGAACAAATTGTCCAACTTGAAGCTGAAAGGCATAAGATTGACTACGCTCATAGTACATTAGTGTTTTCATCATGTGACTATTTCAACCACAGTAATTCATCCACTACACTACTCTTACTTGTTGTTTATCAATCAAAGCTTCCAATCCATTGCATTAGGTCAATAGCTCTTACATCACCAATATTACTCACCTTTTGCTACAAATCGACATATGCAAACTTCTTATTTGTTACCAGGTTAGGCTTGTCTTTATTGTTAGACCAACTGAAATTTGAACCTATTTTTTTAATCATATAAGTCCTATATTCTCATATATGTGTCCAATTTGTTGCTTAAATGAAACTAAAGATCTATAAAAAATATGATTCATTTTGATGATCAATATAACATATATTTTGATGTAGTTAGCAACCTACATATGGTCAATTCATTCATGAACAAAGAAGAAGAAGATATAATGGCATGTGGTAACACAAAATATACCTCCTCATAATACAAAAACTGTCAATGAGATATCCCTAAGGAAAGCCTCCAGAAGGTAAGTACCAAGGTGGGAGCATACTTGTTGGAACATGAGACAAGTACAGTGGTAGTAGCTATTGACACTTTGCTATAGTGGATAGTAGCTAAACTTGTTCTTTCAGCTTATCAACTTGTAGTCTACACCCATTCTCACATACAGTTGCCCCTTCTCCACCTCTCCCCAAAATCTGCTGCATCCACTAATTAGTGTCCTTCATGCTATTCTCAATTTGAGAAATCCTTGCAATGAAAGTTCCAGGGTATTCTCCCATGTCCTGTGCTATTACTACACCACCATATGAATGGATTTCTCCCCATAAGGAGGCCATATATCATGTGTTCATGGCACATGCATCCTTATTATGCTCACACATGTCTTGAATGGACTTTAAAAGATTGTATTGCCATAAATATGACATGCTCCTACTTGCATGCTCAGTTGCATGGGTTGAAGCTCTCCTACTTCTAAGTCGTTTCATTATAACAACAATACGACATTCATGGCTAACTTGATTTGTCACACGAAGGCTATGTGGCTCATGAAAAGATGACAACACAACGTCAGAAATTGTAGAGGCCTCCACCCTTATAGCTTGCTTCGTTGCATGAAGGCTTTATTGCCTACAGAAACTTGATCCCCCAAGATTTGGAACACCGATAGAAGCCATTTCTACAGCTGCATCCAAAACAAAATACAAAAACCTTTTCAGGTATGTATTGACTCAATTGTATCATTGGATCACACAGATTCCCTGGAACTAACATGAGCAAAAATCAATTGACATGATTGTCAAATCAAAAGTGAGCATACCAACATTTTTGGGAGCTAGATATCAAAAGATTCTAGCCAATCTCCTCTCCGCAAAGAATTTGGAATCAAATTGGATGGCTTGAGATCTTTGTGAATGAGATCTTGCCAAGCCAACCCTTGCAAATATTTTCCAATTCAAAGGCGGTAAGTTGCTTAGAGTGACCAAGGATATGATGGTAGAAGGTAGAAATCATGGGGCATATTAAAAGGAAATATCCACATGCAATGCACATGGCTCTAGCATCTAATTCAAAAAACAAATCCCCCTATCCTCATCTTGTCATGCATTAGATCCCCTACCCACCCCATGGCATTTGTTACCTTTAGGTGCAAGCTTTACCAACCCTAAATCTAAGACCTTAGTCCTATGATCATCACTAAGCAATATGTTTGATGGCTTTAGATCCTTGTCAATGAAGCTAAGCCAACCTATTAAAACATTCAATCAGTGTAACCCCACCTATCATCCAATCGCCTCACCTCTCGAGGTTAGTTCTCATGGCTATAGTGCACATGGCATCAAACATACTTGACCCTTTACTCTCATTGAGAAGCAAGGTTAACTTCTCAAAAAGGAGTTAGATTAGATCACTTAGGGCAGAGGGTGGTACTTGTCTCTAGACATAAGATGCTCCTAGGAAAGATACAATTAACTTTGGTGATTACTTATCCAACCATATCATGGACTTGTCTCTAATTAATACACTAACTTATTTCTCTTATGGCCACCATTATATTTTTCCACTCCCCCCCCCCCTCTCTCTCTCTCTCTCTCTCTCTCAGTGTAGCCCCACCTATCATCCAATCACCTCACATCTTGAGGTTAGTTCTCATGGATATACTCCACATGACATGAAACATGCTTGATCCTTTACTCTCGTTGAGAAGCAAGGCTAACTTCTCAAAAAGGAGGTTAGATCAGATCACTTAGGGCAGAGGGTGCTAGCTTGTGTCTAGACATACTGCCAGCTCATCAAGATGCTCCTAAGAAAGATACGATTAACTTTGGTGATTACTTGTCCAAACACATCATGGACTTGTCTCTAACTAATACAATAGCTTATATCACTTCTGGCCACCATAATATTTTTATGTCATCTCTCCCTCTCTCTCTTTCTCTTTCGGTGTAGCCCCACATATCATCCAATCGCCTCATGTCTCAAGGTTACTTCTCATGACTACAGTCCACATGACATGAAACATACTTGATCCTTTACTCTCATTAAGAAGCAAGGCTAACTTTAAAAAAAGGAGGCTAGATTAGATCACTAAGGGAGAAGACGCTTGCATGTCTCTAGACATACTGCTAGCTCATCATGATGCTCCTAGGAAAGATACGATTAACTTTGTTGATTACTTGTCCAAACACATCACGGACTTGTCTCTAACTAATACACTAACTCCGGCCACCATTATATTTTTCCATCCCCTATCCCTCTCTCTCTCTCTCTCTGTCTCTCTCTCTGTCTGTGTGTGTGTGTGTGTGTGTGTGTGTGTGTGTGTGTGTGTGTGTGTGTGTGTGTGTGTGTGTGTGTGTGTGTGTGTGTGTGTGTGTGTGTGTGTGTGTGTGTGTGTGTGTAGCCCCAATCACCTCACATCTGAAGGTTAGTTCTCATGGCTGTAGCTCACATGATATGAAACATACTTGATCCTTTACTCTCATTGACAAGCAAGTCTTACTTCTCAAAAAGGAGGCTAGATTAGATCACTTAGGGCAGAGGGCGCTGGCTTGTCTCTAAACATAGTGCCAGCTCATCACGATGCTCCTAGGAAAGATACGATTAACTTTGGATGATTTTGAAAATGTAGCTTAAATGATTCAAATGTAGCTTCAACATATCAATAGATAAATCCATCGCTACTCTCTCTCTCTCTCTCTCTCTCTCTCTCTCTCTCTCTCTCTCTCTCTTCTTAAACGATGCAAATGTAGCTTCAACATATAAATCCATCTCTACTCTCTCTCTCTCTCTCTCTCTCTCTCTCTCTCTCTCTCCCCCCCTCCCAAGGATCCAAGCAGCAATGAATTATAAGATCGGAATGGTTTCGATGATTTTAAAAATGTAGCTTGTATGAAACGATGCAAACACACACACACGCATGCACACACACACGCATGCATACACAATGTGCCCTAAGGAAGCAAAGAATTCCAAATAGAAAGCAAGGGCAATTGGTAAAAAAATAATCACCTACCTCGGTAAACAAAAGTTGTGGAAAGAAGCTAGTGCTGGTCCAATAACAAAAACAAAAGCACCTGCAAGAAAAAAAACCCCCCCAAAAAAAAGTAAAGCTAAGTGAACTTTAGATGTCTCTCTCTCTCTCTCTCTCTCTCTCTCTCTCTCTCTCTCTCTCTCTCTCTCTCTCACCTCCATTATCTTTATAAAAAAATGGTTCTTAGTTTAGTTTTCCCCTCCCAAGAATCTAACTGTCCACAAATTATAAGATCAGAATGGTTTCAATGATTTTGTAAATGTAGCTTGTTTTTAGATAATAGACTAACTTATTTCACTTTCGGCCACCATTATCCCTCTCCCTCTCCCTCTCTCTCTCTCTCTCTCTCTCTCTCTCTCTCTCTCTCTCTCTCTCTCTCTCTCTCTCTCTCTCTCCTCCATTATCTTAGTTGAGTTTTCACCTCCCAATAATCTAAGCATCCACGAATTATAAGATCGCAATGTAGCTTGTCTTAAATGATGCAAACACACACACGTGCACACACACACACACACAAAACAATGTAGCTCCTAGGAAAGATACAATTAACTTTGATCATTACTTGTCCAACCACATCATGGCCTTCAATAATCTAATCATCCACAAACTACAAGATCAGAATGGTTTGGATGACTTTGAAAATGTAGCTTGTCCTAAACGATGCAAAAGTAGCTTCAACATATCGATAGATAAATCCATCGCTACTCTCTCTCTCTCTCTCTCTCTCTCTCTCTCTCTCTCTAAAAAAATGGTTCTTACTTCAGTTTTCCCCTCCCAAGAATCTAAGCATCCACGAATTATAAGATCAGAATGGTTTCGATGATTTTGAAAATGTAGCTTGTCTTCAACGATGCAAACACACACACACACACACACACACACACACAGAGTGCCCTAAGGAAGCAAAGAATTCCAAATAGAAAGTAAGGACAATTGGCAAAAAAATAATCACTTACTTGGGTAAACAAAAGTTGTGGAGAGAAGCTAGTGCTGGTCGAACAACAAAATCAACCACTTGCAAGTAAAACAACCCAAAAAAAGACATGGCTCTCACTCACTCTCTCTCTCTCTCTCTCTACATCTCTTTTTCTATGTTGCAAATAATACTGCACTAAATTCTTGCTCCAAGGGAAAAACCTCCGACAGGTCAACTCAATTGGGCCACACAATGCCAAAGAATAATCTGAGGCTCACAATTGAGGCAACTAATTTTGAATGTCCTTATTTAGTCAGTTGCAATGGAAGTCTGCATAAATGGTTTGACAAACATATGTGGGAACCTAAACACAGAGCCACCCTTCTATGTAAGTAAATATATAATCTAAACATAGACTAACTTATTTCATTTCTGGCCACCACCATTATATTTCTCTCTCTCTCTCTCTCTCTCTCTCTCTCTCCTCCATTATCTTTTTTAAAAAATGGTTCTTAGTTTAGTTTTACCCTCTCAAGAATCTAAGCATCCACGAATTATAAGATCTAAATGGTCTCAAAGATTTTGAAAATATAGCTTGTCTCTAACTAATAGATTAACTTATTTCACTTATTTCTCTCTCTCTCTCTCTCTCTCTCTCTCCCCTTCATTATCTTTTTTTGAAAATGGTTCTTAGTTCAATTTTCCCTCCCAATAATCTAAGCATCACGAATTATAATATTAGATTGGTTTCAATAATTTGAAACATGTAGCTTATCTTAACTGATGCAAATGTAGCTTCATAAGATAGATAGAAAATCTATTGCTTCTCTCTCTCTCTCTCTCTCTCTCTCTCTCTCTCTCTCTCTCTCTCTCTCTCTCTCTCTCTCTCTCTGTGTCTGTCTCGCCTCCATTACCTTTTTTTTTAAATGGTTCTTAGTTCAGTTCTTCCCTCTCAATAATCTAATCATCCATGAATTATAAGATCAGAATGGCTTGGATGATTTTGACAATGTAGCTTGTCTTAAATGATGCAAATGTAGCTTCAGCATATCAATAGCTAAATCCATTGCTACTCTCTCTCTCTCTCTCTCTCTCTCTCTCTCCTCCATTACCTTTTTTACAAAATGGTTCTTGCTTTAGTTTTCCCCTCTCAAGAATCTAAGTGTCCATAGAATAAGACAACAATATTGAAGGGTTCTTAGTTCAGTTTCCCCCTCCCAAGAATCTAAGTGTCCACGATTTATAAGATCGGAATGGTTTTAATGATTTTGAAAATGTAGCTTGTCTTAAACAATACACACATACACACACACACATGTGCCCTAAGAAAGCAAAGAATTCCAAATAGAAAGCAAGGGCAATTCGTAAAAAAACAATCACCTACCTAGGTAAACAAAAGTTGTGCAGAGAAGCTAGTGCTGGTCCAACAACAAAATCAAGCACCTGCAAGAAAAACAACCCAAAAAAAGAGTAAAGCTAAGT